>NW_016816813.1:342765-353210 GCF_001698545.2 Rhinopithecus bieti
AGGGGAGATCTTATTCCATGCTGCATCTTCAGAAATTTGTACTGACATGGGCCACAAAACATCCTGTAGTTACTAAGCTTCTTGTGCTACTTGCATACAGATTTTCCCAATACCTTAATGTCAGCCATTACATACAAGCAGTAAAACAGAGAACACAATTGGATACTTGGAGAAATTTTTTAAATAAAGAGAAGAAAAAATCTCAAAACACTCTCACCAGGATTCATACTGTAAAATGTGAGGAGCAAATAAACCTTTTACTGAGAAACTTTGTTGTGGGCATAAACTGTAAAGAACATAAAGAAACAGAAGATGAAAATCCCTGTCTCCAGTGATCTAATGTTCCTGTTAACCAGAAAAAACAAACACACAGGCAAGAGTCAAGAGAACAGTCACAAAACAGTAAATAAGTAGATGCAAAAGGACAACCACAGGCAATAAACACCACCAACTCAGAAAGGAAAAGAGGCCACTCGGGGTTAGCCAGAGAAAAACAAAAATATGTCACAGAGTATGAAATGAAATTTCAGGTGGGCCTTGAAGATGGAAAAGAGTTTAAAGCTATCCCCCTGGGCAGTACTGGACTAAACCATCCATGCAGCCAGAAGTCATTAGCATCTAAAGTGGTGAAGAGAATAAGGTACTACAAAGGAGGAGAATGGCATAAACAAGGGAGTGGAAGCCAGAAAATACAAAGAAAATGTATTAAAGAGTGAACAAGAAAAAGAGAAATTCCACTGAAGCCAGGGTACACAAACAGCAGGAAAGATTGCTAGAAAGGTACATTAGAGCCTGTTTTCAGAGGCCCCAGCATGTCTCTGCATACAGAGACTGAATACCACCAACAGGTAAGTAGAATTTTATCATCAAATTCTGGAAGGAAAAACTGGCTTTGACATACTAAGAGGTGGCACTCCTGGAGAAACTAACATCTAAACTGAGACCTAAAGAATAATTAGGAATTAATCTGACATTAGGGGAAGGGATATAGATGGGGTAGTCGAGTTTTCCATGGGCTAAGGCACCATTCGAGAGTCCATTGGATACTTTCATCTTCTTCATGCCTACTTGCTTTTCTAGTCAACAGAGGGGACAGAGTGACGCTGAACATACAATTTACTGCTTTCACCAATTATCTGTTTAGAACTGAAAGACTAGTACCAAATACCTTCCTCATAGTATTTTAACACAGAATAATATGACTCACTTCATCTTCGTTCACTAAAAAAAATTATGAATTTAAAGCAGACCCCTAAGCAGTATGGGACCAAACCATGTGTGAAGGCAGCATTTACTACTACATGAAGCAGTGAGGTGACACACTGAGCAGACAAGTTAATGGAGAGACGAGACGTTATGTCTGAAGCTCCCAGACTCCACCAAGGAAAGATTACAGGTCCAAAGAGGACAGGAATCAGTTAATGCTAACTCCTAAGCAGTATACTTCCAAAATGCCCTTGAGGCAGCCAGACTCTTGAGGTTAAGCAAATTACCTTCAGAAGTAGAAAGGCTTATTCTGTCTGGAACCATTAGGAAGGAGGAGAACAGTGCGTTGAGGGCTACGCAACAGTCAACCCTTTTAATACTCTACATTCGAGTTCAGGGATGGCAAGATGAAATAAATAGGTCCACAAATCTACATAGGGCAAGAACTGTGGCAAAGAGGTAAGAGAACCTAGGAGATCAAAAAGGCATTCACTCAATGTTCTCTCATGTTCCAACGGACTCCTAGAAAGGAATAATAAGGCTAGTCACACCTCTGTTCATCTCATCTACTCATTCCCAGGGAGAACCTGGGAGGATGAGTCAGGACTAAAGTCACAAAGGGCCCATGATCAAACCTTTTAAAGCCTCAGCTAACAGAATATATGTAGAAGGCTACACAAGGTTAAGACAAATAGCAACAGCGGAATTTTAGAAGAAAAAGACTCCCAATGGAAAATGGAAAATGGAAAATACCCAAAGTCAAATCCATAAGGCAAGTACCCATTAAAAAGATCATTGGCCATTTTACCTATTTTACATTACACACATCTTTTCCCTGAAACAACATAAACCACAAGTTATCTCCCACACGCTAATACCAAAAGTTCCCCAGTAAGCTTTTATTCTAGAATAAAAGCACTTTTTAAAAGAAGGCATAAGTACATTTCACTTTTTAAAAAAATGCTTGCAAGAATACAGTCTATTTACCCATGAGTGAGCTTTTAGATTTCAAAAGCAATATTCAAGGCCCAAGGCTAAACACATAAGAAATAAGCGTTCTTCATAAGATCTACACTTTAGGCCAGGCATGGTGGCTCACGCCTGTAATCCAGCACTTTGGGCGGCTGAGGCAGGTAGATCACGAGGCCAAGAGATCGAGACCATCCTGGCCAACATGGTGAAACCTCAACTCTACTAAAAATACAAAAATTAGCTGCGCATGGTGGCACATGCCTATAGTCCCAGCTACTGGAGAGGCTGAGGCAGGAGAATCATTTGCACCTAGGAGGCAGACGTTGCAGTGAGCAGAGATCACACCACTGCACTCCAGCCTGCAAACAGAGCGAGACTCCGTCTCAAAACAAAAAAAAGATCTACACTTCAAAACTACATTTAGACATATTTGTTTTCAAAACATATTTATTTCAAATTGATAAACTGTATTTATCATGTACAACATGATGTCTTAGAGTATATACACATTGTGGAATAGTTAAGTCTAGCTAATTAAAATATGTATCACCTCACAGAGTTATCATTTTTGTGTAGAGAACATTTAACATCCACTGTCAGCATTTTTCAAGAATACAATACAGTATTATTAACTAGTCACCATGACAAATTATTTTAAGAGACAGTCTAGCCACCTGATAAAAAGCATCTGAAACAAAATTTCATTTTCACCATCAGTATCAATACTGAATTTATGCAGCTCTTCCAAACTTATGAAGAATTTTTTTGTATTAATATATAAATTTGCAGATCTTAAAAGCAAGCAACCAGCAGGAAGTAGCAATACAAAATAGTATTCCTGAGAGCCCAGGAGGTTGGCCTAAAATCAGCTACTTACTAAATATCAGAGACTTTAAACTTCTAAATCCACTACTTTTTCAGTTATATCAGGATTCCCTCCAGAAACAAGAATACTCAACAGATTGGTCATGATTGTCTAGCTGATATCAGGAAGCTTATCTCCACATCCTGCAGCTCACTAGTATTTCTAGTTAAAACAGGAATCCAGACCATTGGCTTGGGTATACAAGGTAATTCTTCCCCTGAAATAACCTTCAAACAAACTAGAGCCAGAGGCAGGAAAAAAGCCCTGCCATTCTGGCAATAATTTGCCTTCTACCCATGAGCTAATAATCTTTAACTACTCAAACTCAGATTCTCCAACACATCAACTCCATTCTAGTTGGGTCTTTAATTGTCCCTTAAACTTTGCTCATTCATCCTTTCCACTATCATCCTACCATGGTCTGTGATATGCCATTCACAACTGCCTAGCCACCCTCAGTTCTCTTAGCCTGGTTCTCCATGTTACAAGTCAGGTTACAGAAAGTTTATTTATAACAATCCCATTTTGTAACTAGAAAATTATACACAGATGTACAAGAAAAAAACATTTCTAAGTGGTGGATTTTAGGTGACTTTAATTGTTTTGTCATTATAGTCTACTCTAGAATCTGTATAGTGAATAAGCATTATTTTTGTAATGCAAGTTATTAAAAATAAGTTTTTTAAAAAACAATGCTTTTAAGACCTACATCTTTTGTTTCACTCCTACCTCATTTAACATACATCCTAGCACTACTAATATTAGTATATTTCCTTATCTTCCTTATCTTGATTATTAAATTTGAGGACATGTATACATTTGTCATGTGTCCTTAACACATGTACAACAAATATTTGTGAGTGAACACTAGAAGCTTTATTAGCAGATAAAACTCTAGACTTGACCAGGCACGGTGGCTCACGCCTGTAACCCCAGCACTTTGGGATACCAGGCAGATGGATCACTGGTCAGGAGTTGAAGCCCAGCCTAGCCAACATGGTAAAACCCCATCTCTACTAAAAGTACAAAAATTAGCCAGGTGTGGTGGCGCACCCTGTAGTTCTAGCTACTTGGGGGGGCTGAGACAAGAGAATCACTTGAACCCAGGAGGCGGAGGTTGCAGTGAGCCAAGATCACGCCACTGCACTCCAGCCTGAGCAATAGAGCAAGACTCAGTCACCAAAAAAAAAAAAAAACACCAGATTTAGTCAAAAGAACTGGGTTCTAGTCCTGTTATACTATTAGCTGTGTAACTTCAGATAAAATAAATCACTATTTACTACATTTTCTTATTTCTACATTATACAATTGACTGATTTATGTCCCTTTAGGATCTAAAACTACAACTCTGACTACTGATTTGCTAGTCACTGCTCACAATACAACAATCAAGAGGTGGAGAAAGGGAGACATTTGTTGGTTACGCTCTACTATTGCACAGTCCTCTCTTTTTCCTGCCCTGTATCTCCTTCTATTCTCCCTGTACCTCAGCCTTACCTGTGACAACCATCCCCAAGATTTCACGTCACTGGGGGAGAACAGTGCAGTCTGTTATGCACATGCAGAAAGACAGCCATAAGGGATCTGAGTCCAACTGTTCTGTTCCTCCTGCACAACATGGTACAAAGGAGAGCTTATTCCAGGAAAAAGGTTATCTCTGACTTACAGAATGTCTGAAGATTCTACACTAGATTTAAAAAAGGAAAAAAGAACAGGTTTGGAAATATTCTGGGGAAAAGAAAGTCATCTACACCATAAGACCTCAAATAACACACAGGTATACCATGTCAGGCCCAACAGTGACAAATGAAGTTCACCGTAAGTAATTAGAAAGAAACCAAGCTGGCTAATACATATTGCATGGAAAGCTTCTAGCAAACTGATTAAGAACAAGGATTTATGGGGTTCACAGAGAAAGGGTAGAAATCATTAAATTCTATCAACTTTGTCTCCAGAAAAGATTTTTTTTTTTTTTTTTAAAAAAGGCTAAATTGTAACAGATTAAGAATAAAAAGAAACCTCAAATGAAAGCAGTACTGATACTACCTAAAATTATCCTTCCAGGAAATAACAGAGTTAGATACGATTAACCCCATTTTACCAGAGAACAAGCCGAGGCTTAGAGAAGTTAAAGACTTGTCCAAGGGTACATGGTCATTAGGTGACAAAGTCAAATTCAAACCTCACATTCCTGACTTTCTAAAGGTAGTGATGGAACAACTACAGGATGTCTATCTCTCATAGTCCAAAGAAAGAAAACGCATACACTCTTAGTTTGTCTTCATGACCACAAATGTCAACAAATTTAAAGACATCTACCTTTCTTCTCCCAGTAACTGGCTCTCATGCATTCTAGAAGCCCTGCATGGGAGCAGCAGGGCTGCTCCATTAGATGTAATCCATTAGATGTAAACAGCTGGATCAGGGCACAACTGGCAAGAATGAGTTCTAGAGTCAGAAAGACCTAAGCATAAATCCCAGGCCTGGTACTCACTAAACTGAGAAATTGTAGACATAATCTACCTTAAAGTCACTGAGAAAGAGTTTCCTAATACGAGAACCTCTTTCATGAGTTGTTTGATGAGCTAGAGTTCATTCATACAAATATTTACTGAGTTTGGGAAGTAAAAGGCTAAACCACAGTCGACTCATTCTCTGTGTAGTACAGGGGTGGGAGGTAGGAAAGAGGATGCCCTGCGCTCTCTACACCCCAATAAAAGTGATATGGTCAAATCTCCGAGAAAACATTAATGACAGATCTCCAGGGAAACAAACATTTGCTAGGTGAGAGTTCTCACCTATGAGAGGCTTTTAATAGGATGTACCACGGCTGTTCACAATTTATGGATTTGAAAGTATGCTTCTCTGGTGGGCTTTGTAACCAAGTATACAAATAGTCCATCTATGCAAGTGTCCATCTAAGCTACACATTATTTAGAGCCTTCTATGTTAACCTGGGTCAGAGGTTGCCCTAATTTGGCAAGAAAATAACCAGGGAGCTATAATGGAGATCCCACACCTCTTCCTATTTCACCTCTACCTCAGGATTGCTTTTATCCTTGTAATCAGTGGTAAAATTCAATGTTGGGTGTGGTAGGCAGCTTATAAAACAACTCCCAATAATCTGCACCTCCTGGTATTAACACCCTTGTGTAGTTCCCCAACAAGGAATAAAACTGACATGCAACCACCGGGATGTTACATGAAAGATGGACTGCGACTTCCAAGTCTAGGTCATGAAAGACATTACTGCTTTATCTTCCTCTCCCTCAGTTATCATCTGCCCTCTCTGAAGAGGTCAGTTACCATGTTGTGGCTATCCTGTGAAGAAGACCACATGGAAAGGAACTGAGAGATGCCTCTGACCAACAGCCAAGGAGGAAATGAATCTGGAAACAACTATGTGAATAAATCTGAGAATGAATGCAACCCTAGTTGAACCTTAAATGACCATGTGACACCTTTATTACAGCCTTGTGATAGACTGAGATCCAGAGGACCCAGATGAACCACACTGGCTGGGTTCCTGACCCACAGAAGCTGCAAGATAATAAATGGTTATTGCGATAATAAATGGTTACTGCTTTAAGCCACCAAGCCATAAGTCAATTTGTTACACAACAATAAATTAACATATTAGGATAATTAACATATTAGGTAAGATCTGATTCATGAGTCTGAATCACTATCTCAAATGTCTAACTACATGTCAGGTCCTGTTCTAAGCACTTAGGGTATATCAGTATACTAGACAAACATTGCTGCCTTTATGGAACTTACAATCAAGGTGAAAAGCAATGTAAAAATACGCTAAGTAAATATTCTAGTATATTTGAAGGTGATAAAGGACTTTGGAAAAAGGAATGTCGAGCCGGGTAAAAAGGAATGGTAGGGGAGGGTAAGGAAGACAGGATGTGGATACTTGAGGAAAATGCATTCCCGCAGAAAAGACAGAGCGCCAGTACAAAGGCCCTACCGGCAAAAGCATGCCTGGCACATACAAGAAACAGCAAGACCAGTATGGAGCACAGAGAACAAGGGGAGAATACTAGGAAACTGGAGGGAAAGGGATTAATAGTTTAGGCCCGGGGGCCATTGGCTTTCACTCTGAGTGAAATGGTATACCATCAGAGGAGTGATATAATCCGACTTATGTTTTAGAAGGAACACTCTGCCTGCTGTATTGACTAGACAGGAGAATAATGTGGGGGGCACCCCTATTCCCAAGGGATACCTGGGAAATAGACTCCTAAGAAATATTCCCAAGGGATGCCTGGGAAACAGACTCCTAAGAAATATCAGCCCTCCTTATCTACTCCTACAGCCATACTGGCTATATTCTCCCCCAGCTCCTCACTGCTTCAAGATGCAAAATAAATTTGCTGTGACCTTTTATGCAACCTTTAAATCTTAGATACCAACAAAGGCAGAAGGTCATGTAAAGAAGCATCAGCCACTATCTACAAGGAGCAGACTGTAGACCTTCACAAATGTAAGCTAAAGGAATGAAAGAAATCATTTTCACTAACAAAGATTGCTTCTATCTTATATCTAAGGTACACATGGTAACCCCTGGAAAGTAAATGCTCATGAAAATTGTCTTTTTACTTTTATTATTTCAATTCACAAACCAATTAAAGACACTATTTAAAAAATTGTCATTAGCTATTCCACAAAGTACCAGTATTCTCCCACAACCAGCCATGAACTCTTCACAAGTTATTACAGATTTTAACTAGTGGCCATCTTCCTCTTTTCTAAGATCTAAGCTGCTACCGGTGAGTGTGCAATGCTAAGGTTTGGCCTCTGCTGTCCCCTAGTGGAATCACATTCTGCTCCTTATGTTACAAATTTCTGAGCACCACAAAACGTAGCCAGGCAAATAAGGCTAAAGTAGAATATTGCTGAAATTATTTTATCTTCCACTATTCTGGGGGAAAAAAAATAGTTATATATGAATGCCCATCTTCTACCCACAACCCTTCCCCACCCTCCCCAAATAAAAACATTTTTTTAAATTGAGAATACCTGATGTCTATTTTCCATTCCCAAATATTTTCTACTTTCAACTGGACATTTTATAAAACTGGAATAGCTTGGTTTTGTACCAAAAAAACTATAAGCCCTAAAGAGAATTGCTTTTAAAGTGGTAGAATGTATCACAGGATACAGCATTATAAAACTATATTAATATACCTGGGTTCACTTATCTCTAAAGGAGACCATTTTGTTAAAAGGGGTGTGATGGTTAAGGAAAATGCAGGGAAATTTCTCAACTGCTACAGATCAAAAGGAATTTAGAAAGGTAAAATTAATTAATACAGAATTAGGTACGTCAAGGCAAAAGTACCCAAATCACTTTTTTAGCTAAAATAAGAAGGAAAAAAAAAAAGATTCCCCAAATCTTAGCTATTTTGCTAATGATTTTGTTTTCCTATGTCGATATATTATAGTTCAATTCCAAAAGCAAACACTATCTGGCAACTTGGTTTTAATTACAGCCGAATACACAGGATTTTAATTAGATTCAAATTTTAATTTAGCCTTTATTCAATTCAATTATTCAGTCTCATGGCCCACAAAACTTTCTAATTATCTTTAAGCCCATTATTGGCAACTTTTAAACTGCCAGAAAAAAAAAAAAAAGCATTATATATGCTAAACCTTTCCACTAACTATACATCTAAAATAGTCCAGTAAAATATTTTAATTGGTTACAAAAGGTCAAATAGGCTTGTGCTTTAAAAGTTAATGACCACATTAAAAATTACATTAAAACATTTTTTTCAGATTAGTATTCTCTCTCTTCAGACACAATAATGTGATGTTGTTCTAACTCCTCTTCATCTCCACAGTCATTAAGACCCAATTTAATGTTCACCACGGCATTTTCAACTACATAAAATTTTCATCAACTTCTCTAGGAACCAAGAACCTTGAGATATTCCCCCCTCTAGAATCTTTTCCTGATTTATATTGACATGTCCAATAATCTTCATATAGGGAGAATTTTACTGCTAAATGTATTCTATTTAGGAATCAGTCTGCCCTGTCCCCAACAATACCACTGGGACATCTAAAAAGTATGTAATACATATCAAAATAATCACATTAAAGAACACATTATATTAAAGATATCAAAAGGAAAAGAAAAAATAAAAATAAAAAGCTCCCACACCCCTGGCCCAATGCACTTGTGAGACACCATATCCAACCTTGCCTATCCAGAGGCCCACAGGAGCACAGAATGCAGATATGTGCACAGGTACACATACCAATTTACACTACACATTTACTGAGGAGAATTATACCGTGGAGAAGGTCATTCCACCGACCACCACTGATGACCTCCCAAAATACTCACTATGAATGACAATCAAAACATGTACTCGTCAGGCACAGTGGCTCACACCTGTAATCCCAACACTTTGGGAGGCTGAGGCGGGCAGATCACTTGAGGTCAGGAGTTCAAGACCAACCTGGCCAACACGGTGAAACTCCATCTCCACTAAAAATACAAAAATTAGGCAGGTGTGGTGGCGGGTGCCTATAGTCCCAGCTACCTGGGAGGAGGCTGAGGCAGGAGAATCACTTGAACCCCGGAGGCGGAGGTTGCAGTGAGCTAAGATCGCACCACTGCACTCCAGCCTGGGTGACAGACCGAGACTCTGTCTCAAAAAAACAAAACAAAAACCATGTACTTAATACATTAAAGACCAATGAGGCACCAATTACCCCCTCATAAAAATGGAGAAGAGAACAGGCAACTATTCTACCCATGTCCCATTTTACTTAGTTCCAATAAGAAAAAAAATTCTAAAAGCAAGTTTGTGCAAATGTACAATGACATCATATACAAAATCCAATCCTAACTGTATTGCTTGTTTAAAACTACATCATCAATTCCAATTAAGACTTACTTTTGAACCCGCTAATACATAAATCTTATTTATCTCAGCAAACTATCGCAAGAACAGAAAACCAAACACCGCATGTTCTCACTCATAGGTGGGAATTGAACAATGAGATCACTTGGACACAGGAAGGGGAGCATCACACACCGGGGCCTGTTGTGGGGAGCGGGGACAGGGGAGGGATAGCATTAGGAGATATACCTAATGTAAATGACGAGTTAATGGGTGCAGCACACCAACATGGCACATGTATACATATGTAACAAACCTGCACATTGTGCACATGTACCCTAGAACATAAAGTATAATAAAAAAAGAAAATATCAGTAATTTTAATAGTTTTAAAGTAGATAAAATAGATGCAAGTAAAATAAAATATAAAAGCTAAAACAAATACAAAATATTTAACGTTTTTATGAAGCTGTAATATCCATGAGGTTAAAAGTTATAAATGTAAAAGTAGTTGGAATTAGACTTTAAGAACAGAA
>NW_016816813.1:353292-365601 GCF_001698545.2 Rhinopithecus bieti
AAAAAAAAAAAAAATCCTATTTTTAAATAGTCTTTCACTATTATACTGTTCTCTCCCTTCTTTCATGCTGGTGAAAAGCAGCACATTTAATTTGAGTGCATTTTATTATAAACCATGTTTAAAGATGGCCCACAGGATAAACATGAACCAATCAAAAAAAAAAAAACAAACAAACATTCAAACATCTTATGAAAATTAAATAGAATTTTAAACAGATCTATTTCTTGCTAGGCTATAAAAAGACAAAAAACCTTCACTTCAGCTGAAACAAAATGTGACCACATAAAAACAAACAAAAAAATTTTTTCTTCAAAGCTACCCAAAAAATATAAATGCATTGAAATCTAAAAGAACTCAACTCCAAGGGGACTTCCTAGGTAAACAAGGGATAGAGTACACTTTCATACTTGGGGCCACTTGCTGAAGTGGGCACAGGGCAGGTGGTAAAGCAAGCCTGCCAGACAGGACAGTCTGTGCTAGGGCCTGAAGATCCTGACATCCCCGGGAAAGTTTTGAGAAGAGTTTGTGGCTTGAAATTGGAAGCAACCGTTGGTCCAGTTAGACCAATCCTGGAATCCATATGATAAACACCCAATCATCCAGTTTTGATAAGAAAATAGAACAAAAATGTAAAACTGAAGAAACAGTCCATCCGTGGCTAACCACAATTAATCATAATCTAAACAGCATAATAAATTCCAATTCTTAAACACTACAAACATCAACAAGACAAATGTATATTGAAGCTTTATTCATCTCTCTATTTTCTTAAGATCCATTGCTGGATGTGGAATTACTAAGACAAAAAGAACAACTCTAAGGTTGTTGATAAGTATTACCATATGCTATCTAGAAAAATGTTAACCATTTACAATTCTACCAAGAACATATACCTCCCAGCTTCGCTGCTAGAGCTTAATAGCAATGATAGATTGTGTAATCCTTTTTGATTCATTCAGATCCCTTTCTATGCCACTTAATCCCAAATGACTGACTTTACTACGTTTTGTTGTTTTTGAGACAGAGCATCACTCTGTCGCCCAGCCTGGAACGCAGTGGTGCAATCTCAGCTCACTGCAACCTCCGCCTCCCGGGTTCAAGTGATTCTCCTGCCTCAGTCTCCCGAGTAGCTGGGACTACAGGTGCGCACAACCACTCCCGGCTGATTTTTTTGCATTTTTAGTAGAGACAGGATTTCACCATGTTTCTCAGGCTAGTCTTTAACTCCTGACCTCATGATCCGCCCACCTCGGCCTTCCAAAGGGCTGGGATTACAGGTGTGAGCCACAGTGCCCAGCCTACTAAGTTCTTTTCTAGACAGTTCCTCATACCTCTTGAGCAAACATAGGATATTTTGGGGGGAAATTGGAGAGTATAGGAAAGAGGAGAGATAGGGGGTGGTCTTCAGCAATGTCTCTATTTCCAGAACTAGGAAGAAAGGAAAAAGAGTTATCTATGATTCCAAATCACTTAGCCTCTTATTAGCCTATACTTTCGAAGGTAAGAGCACAAGATCTAGACTAGATGAGCCAGACTGCCTGGGTTCAAATCCTGGCTCTGTGGATCTTTGAACAAATTGTTTAACTGCCCAAAGATCCAGTTTCCTCATCTGAAAATAGGGATTTAATAATACAGTAAGTAGTCCCCCCCACCCCGTATCTGTGGTTTCGCTTTCTGTGGTTTCAGTTACCCACAGTTAACCAGGCCCAAAAAATATTAAATGGAAAATTCAAGAAATAAACAATTCCTAAGTTTTAAATTGCTCACCCTTCTGAGTAGCCTGATAAAATGTCACACCATCCACTATGTCCTGCCTACGATGTGAATCATCCCTTTGTCCAGCATATGCAAGCTCAAGACCCCGCTTGTTAGTTACTTAGCCGTCTCAGTTACTAGATTGAAAAAACATAGCGTATATTGGGCTTGGTACTGAGTTTTCAGGCATACACTGAAACCTTGGAACATAACCCCTGAGGATAAGTGAAGACTACTGCAGTCCTAGACCTGACAGGTCGTTAGGATTCAATGAGATGACTTTCAGTGAGCAGTTTTGCTGAAAAGTAAAGCACAAGAAAGTTAAAACAAACTAAAATAAGATTCTTATGGATTTTTTGCAGCACTAATCAAGTCTTAGTCATAAAGATTTACAGTAACTGTCAAGTTGCTATCAACTCATACCATGAAATGCCAAATCAGCACTCACTTATCTGAATTGCTTTCTTCGTTTATCTGCAGTTGGGAAAGCAGTTTTGTTATTTAGATAGCAGTAAAAGAAAAGAAATTAGTCAGTACACCTACCTGGCAGTTCTACCCGCTCTGTGAATATATGTGTTGGCATCCTCAGGACAATCAAACTGAAGAACCCAATTCACGGCTGGGAAATCTATAGAGAAGGGATGTGAAGTTAAAATGGTTGCAAGATCTGCCCTGCTGCACTGTTTTTATTTTACAATATTGCTCGCCAGGACTTTTCATCACATCAAACTGATGGATATCATCTATGAACTCTATTAAAAGTAAAATTAATTGTATGAACCAAGAGATAGTAAACATTTCTTTTGACAAAATGAACTAAAATTAATGACTGTTTGAACATGAAAATTACTTCGTATCTGACACAGAAGTGACAGATTGCTTTGTGTCGGACAAATAGTGAAATACCCTAATATTTAATAACCTGAAAGCACCACTTCTCATGGGGACATGGACAAAGCTGAAAACCGTCATTCTCAGCAAACTAACAGGAACAGAAACCCAAACACCGCATGTTCTCACTCATAAGTGGGAGATGAACAATGGACACAGGGAGAGGAACATCACACATCAGGGCCTGTCGGGAGGTAGGAGATTAGGGGAGGGACAGCATTAGGAGAAATACCTAATGTAGATGATGGGTTGATGGATGCAGCAAACCACCATGGCACATGTATACCTATGTAACAAACCTGCATGTTCTGTACATATACCCCAGAACTTAAAGTATAATAAAAAAATAAAGTAAAATAAAAACTAATCAGGCATGGGGGTACACGCCTGCAGTCCCAGCTGCTGGAGAAGCTGAGGTGGGAGTATCACTTGAGCCTGGTAGATCAAGGTTGCAGTGAGCTATGATCATGCTACTGTACTCCAGTCTAAACTAATAAACATGACATCTGACATATGCTTTAGAGAACTCCAAGAGGGACAGGAGGAGGATTATGAAAAAGATAATTGTTAAAGCTGGGTATATGAGGGTAGATTAAACATATTCAGCTTTTGTGTATGCTTCAAATTTGCTATAATTAACAATACAATAAAATTAAGTGACTAAAGGATTCAAATTATCACCTATTTATTCTCACCCTTTGTTCCTATGTCTAGTTTCCCTCTCTAATTACATCCATCCCCATCCATTCCCACAAAGCCAGGAGTTGTATAATCAACAAAGCAGCTTTTTGAAAATAAATTTAAATGCATTACATGTAATGATTTATCAGATAAAATTAGAATGGTGAAAACATGGATTTCACTGATTTTCTTGTTGAATGAGTTCAGTATCTATAAACAAGTTTCCAATTTTCAAAGAAACGGGAATTGTTTTCATATGTTTAAACTTTTAATCTCTCTTTGATTTTGTAGGTTCCTCAGTATTCTATGGTGTGATTATCATGAAACCGAGTAAAAAAGATACAAATACTATGGAAATTTTCACTGATACATCCTTAATGTTAGTCAATTGCTACCAATTTACTACTTACTTTTCTCTTACAAAATAAGAAAAGAAACCCAAGTATTTGAGTCTATCAGATTTCCCAAAATATACTTTATAAGCAAATTACATTTCCCATAATCACAGAAATTTCATGGTAAGAAGTTCTCTTACCCAATCCCCTGGCTGCAATATCAGTAGCAAAGAGTACCGCAGCTCTCTTACGGACAAACTCATTATAGACTTCCATTCTTCTCATTTGCTGCTGTCGACCATGGAGGGCAAGGATAGAAATACCAGGACGTAGCCGGCAAAACACTCGGTACAGATATTGGACCTGGGGCATCAACAGAAGAATAAGTTTGCTTATGGCAGATGACAGCAATGAAGCTTAGAAGATGGACAGCAAAAATGTATTAAGCAGTATGAATTTTACCAATGAAAAAAATGTTCAAATATAGAGCAGAGAAAGAGAAATGTAGTTTAGAGTTGTGGTCTTCAAAGATTTTTGCTCACGTATTTCCTTTGATTTTCAAAAAAAATGCTCTTCTTATATTTTTGTATTGGTATCTGAAATCTTTCAAAATTTCAATCATAGCAAAGAACATTTCTGGTAAATACTGCTGTTTTAAAATAAACACTTATCTCTTATGAATGTATCCCACAGATTCTCATCAGCAGAGCAATGTGATACCCAATTTCAACCAAGCAAAAAATGTGAACTCTTCTTTAATTTTAAGAAATTTGATTTCCTTCCCTCCTTTAATTCACATTTCTATTCCCTAACGTCACAAAATTGCATCTTAAGTTTGAAGCTTGAAAGCCTTTTATTGATCATGTTATCATAACTCATTTCCTACAAAAGAAAAAGCTTATTTTAATTTCCTGTGGCTATAGGCTGATTGAACTTTCCTCTCAGACTCAGCAATTATTAAAATAATCAATAGTACAGAACTGATCAAACCAAGAAATATGCTGGGATTTGATTTAAAAAACTGTGAGACATAAATAAAAACACTGTAAATATATCTCAATGTGTGGGACTATATAGAGTTAATTGTTTTGGTTCTCTTTATGTACCCATAAACAGATACTATGGATTGCTAGACTGAAAAGAGTTCAACATTATTTTATTTTCTCTAACATGGGGGTTAAATTCTGTTCACATAAATAAAACTCAAAGGAAGTTTAATTCTGAGCTCCTATAAAACAGGCCAAAACTCATAATGCATTATTCCAAATAATTTTTCGTGATCTATTCGCTCAGTTAAAGGGAAAAATAAAGTCTCTCTTCAATTTTGCCGAAAGTAAAGAATGGGAAACCAAGTGAATTGCAAAATGACTTGTTACCCAATCACTAGTTATTCACTTTCTCAAATGCAATTTGCTACTTGCCAGGGAGGTTCTGATTCTGGGACAATATCAGGCAAGGATTAGAGATAGCTGGACTTAGGCCTTTCTTTTGTAAAGATGTAAAAACAGCATCTCCAAGAAGACATCAAATGGCAGATGAAGCTGGTGCAGCAGAAGCGTCCACAGGGCCGGGAACGGGAAACCACAGAGGCTTCGGCGGAGGCTTCAGCAACAGCACCTGCAACCAAGGCCACTGGCAAAGCCAAGGAAGGGATGCCAGTCACAAAGCTGTGCTGCCTGGTCAAGGACATGAAGACCAAGTCCCTGGAGGAGATCTCTCTCTTCTCCTGCCCATCAAGGAGTCTGAGGTCATTGATATTTTCCTGGGGGCATCTCTCAAGAATGAGGTTTCAAAGATTACATGGCGCAAAAGCGGCCCACACTGGCCAACGCACTGGGTTCAAGGCATGTTGCCACTGGGGACTACAATGGCCACATTGATATGGGTATCAGGTGCTCCAAGGAGGTAGCCACTGCCATCTGAGAGGCCATCATCCTGGCCAAGCTCTCCACTGTCCTTGTGCCGAGAGGTTACTGGAGGAACAAAATCAGCAAGCCCACCAGCCCTTGCAAGGTGACAGACCTCTGTGGCTCTGTACTGGTGAGCCTTGTCCCCACCTCAGGAAGCACTGGCATCATCTCGACCCCATGCCCAAGAAGCCACTGCTGATGGTGGGTACTGACAATTGCTATACCTCGACCAGGGGCTGCAGTGCTACCTTGGGCAACTACGCCAAGGCCACCTTTGATGCCATTTCCTAAAGAGTAGAAACTTTAAACAGAACTTTAAATAGAACTTTCAGAATCATTTCCTAGTATCTAGATACAAAAACCAACAAAGTCTTTTTTAGGAGATATGAAGTTTATGGTTTTGTTGTTGGCTACTGCTCAGGACACACTTCCAAGTTGCCTTGAGGAATGCTCCCGGGATATGGGAAGCTTTGAAAATCTAAGATACGCCCTTAAAAAACTGAAGTCTTTTTTTTTTTTTTTTTTTTAAAGACAGGGTCTTGCCATCTTGCCCAGGCTAGTCTTCAACTTCTAGACTCAAGCAATCCTCCCACCTCAGCCTCTTAAAGTGCTGGGATTACAGGCGTAAGCCACTGCACCAAGGCTAAAGTCATCCTTTACATGTTAAAATAAGGTTGAGTAGACAACAGCATCAGATCACCACTTAATTTCCCATAAGCTAGAGAGAAACTCATCTACATATTATGGAAAATTATTGCAAAAGCTGTAAATTTAGAATTGATCTACTACATTCCCTATAAGTCATCTGGAATCTGAAATATAGTACAGGAGAAGTGGCACACGCACGCACACATGCATGAAGATGGTGGTCCCTTCTTAAGAGAGGAGACAAAGTTCTCTTAGACATCTCTGAAATCCTCATTCTTTATTCCTAGCACAGGGCCAGTGTTCAAGCAAGAAGTGTTTATTAACTAAGATATAAACAAAACACTTCAGAAGGTTAGGGGAGGGAGCAACTGATTCTTTCAAAAGGGAGTGTCAGAAAGGCACTTTCGGGTATAACATTTGAACTTAGCCTCAAAATAAGTATTTCCCCAGATTTAGGTGAAGGGATGCAGGGAGGCCATTCCAGACAGATGAGCATAAACAAAGATATAAGGCATGGAAATAAATGATATATTCATTCCCATATTCCTGGAGGGTAAGGGAGGTATCAGATTATAAAGACCTCTGCTTAGCTTGGCTAACAATTATTCATTCTACTAATATTTATTGAGGACTACATTTCCCGTATTGTTAGTACTTAACAGAATGCCTAAGAAAAGACACAGTTTCTGCCGTTGTGGAGTTGAAAGTCTCAACCACAGATTCCTTTACCACAAGGACACTAAAGATCCCTCACCACACCTAGCACTGTACTTCTCACACAATATAATAATTTGTCTAATTGATTTGCCATTTCAAAAGGGACATTCAACATACGTTCAGAAAGAAAAATAAACAGCCAATACCTCTTTGCAACTGGAAAAAAATACAATGCTCTTCTTCTTCAGATGGCTTCTCAAAAAGGAATACAGCACACTTATTTTTTGCTGCAGCTCACAGACTATGTAGTTCTGTTCCAACGTGGCAGGGGTGCTTGTGGAATTAAGGAAAAGAAAGACATTAAAATATGTCATGTAGGTAACTGAAATCCAGACCAAAAAAGGAAACAAGTTTTAATAGTGGCACATCTCTCAAGCAAATTTCCTACACACATACACTAAAAAAACAATAATTTTTCTCTATTGTCCCTTGGGATATGAATTCAGCACATCACTTTAAAACACATTCAAAATCCCTTGTAAATCAATGTCAAACAAAGCATGACACGAACAGTGATTACCTCTAAAAATGCGGGGTCAAGCATTAACTAAGAAGAGGCTTAAGAGAAATTGCTGGGCTGATTAGTATTCCACATCTCATTAGGGCTTTAGATTACTGAGATATACACATTCATCAAAGTCAATTGTATACTTAAAATTTTCATATTTCATTGTATACAAATTTTGTACCAAAAGAAAAAAAATCTGTACAAATATTAAACTCTCATTAGTAATACGTGTGAAGTATTTAGAGAGAATACAGATATCTGAAATTTACCCTGAAATCCATCAAAACTAAAATGGGTTAATACAGAGTTAGAAGAGATGGATGAAAGCAAGTAAATGGATGCTATCATTAGGTAGTATCTAGGTGTTTGTTATAAGGTATTTATTGTAAAAGTCTTTCAATTTACCATATGTTTGAAATGTTATTATAAAATCTTGGGGAAAAATATACATGCATTTACTCTTTGAACTAATATATCTACTTTATTCCAACAGTACTCTGGCTTTAAACACACACACATATATACACACACACAAACATATGGCATTATTTATAAAGCAAAAAATGATCAAAATCAACCTAAATGTCCATCAGTAGGGACTTGCAGTACGAACGATTACACAGCCACATAAATTAATTATAATGCAACTGTAAAAAAGGAATAAAGAAACTATCCATATATTGCTGTGGAGTGATGTCTAGGATACACTGTTAAGGAAAGAGGCAAGTGGCAGAATAGTACAGATAGTTTGGTATCATTTATCGGGGGACTATACATTATATATGCATATTCATGCCCACCCATGTGTGTGTTTACAGTGAAAGAAAAAAGGAGGGGGGACAAACAAACCAAAAACTACACGTCAATTGGTTTTAGATATGACAAAGTTATGATCCATAAAGGGAAGAATTGATAAGCTGGACTTCATTAAAATTAAATGTTTCTGATCTGTGAAACACACTATCAAAAGAATCCACGGAATGGGAGAAAAATATTTGCAAAAAAATCTGATAAAGGACTGTTCTCCAAAATATACAAAGAACTCTTAAAATTCAACAATAAAAACAGAAACATCCAATTTTAAAAGGAGGAAGGAGGTCAAAGATCTTAACAGACACCTCTCCAAAGAGGATATGTAGATAAAAAAAAAAGCATATGAAAAGATACCATACCAACCTGGGCAAAATGGCAAAACTCTGTCTCTACAAAAGAATACAAAAGTTAGCTGGGCATGGTGGCATGTGCCTGTAGTCCCAGCTACCTGAGAGGCTGAAGCAGGAGGATCATTTCAGCCCAGGAGTTCAAGGCTGCAGGGAGCCATGATCATGCTACACTGCACACTAGCCTGGGTGACAGAGTAAGACCCTGTCCCAAAAGAAAAAAAAAAAAATTAAAGATGATCCACATCACATGTCAACAGGGAAAAGTTAATTAAAATAATGATTTGTCACTTCACACTTATTAGATGGCCAAAATCCAGAACAGTGACAACACCAAATGCTGGCAAGGATGTGGAGCCACAGGAACTGTCTTTCATTGCTGGTGGAAATGCAAAACGATACTGCCATTTTGGAAGCCAGTATAGCAGTCTCTTAAAACCAAATATACTTTTAGTACCTGGCCCAACAATCATGTTCCTTGGTATTTACCGAAAAGAGTTGAAAACATATGTCCATACAAAGATCTGCAAAAGGATGTTTATTGCAGCTTTATTCATAATTGCCAAAACCTGAAGGCAATCAAGATGTCCTTCAGTAAGGAATAGAAAAATAAACTGTGGTACATCCAGACAATGGAATATTATTCAGTGCTAAAATGAAATGAGCTATCACTCCATGGTAAGACATGGAGGAACCTTAAATGCATAATATTAAGTGAAAGCAACCAATACGAAAAGGCTACATACTGTATGGTTCCAACTATATGACATTCTGAAAAGACGACACTATGGAGACAGTAAAAAGATCAGCGGCTGTCAGGGGAGATGAATAAATAAATAGGCAGAACACCAAGGATTTTCAGGGCAGTGAATATACTGTGAAATACTGTAACAGTAGATACGTTTTTATAAATTTGTCCAAATTAATGGGATGTACCACACCAAGAGTGAACCCTAAAGTAATAGACTTTGGGTGATAAGGATGCATCAACATAGGTTCATCCATCGTAGCAAATGCACCACCATTCTAGCGAGAGTGTTGATAATGGCAGAGGCTGCATGGGGACAGCAGGTATATGGCAAATCTCTGTATCTTCCTCTCAATGTTGAGGTTAACCTAAAACTGCTCTAAAAAAAACAGTCTTTAAATAAGAAATAGGCCATATCTATAGGGAATTATGGGAAACAGAATGCAGTTATACAAAAGAGCAAAATGAAACAAGCCCAAATATATATCAAGTTGATGACTTAATGACAAAGGAATTATTTCAAAGGAAATGCCTCTGAAGGAATGTGATTCCCACATCTTTTCTGGGATGTCTAAGGAAAAAAAGAGAAATGCAAAGGAATCTTAAACTTTTATAAGTAATCATATTGTTAGCAATAATATTGGTATTAGCCTGAAACTATTTTAGATATACTGACTGACAGATGAAACAAAAGTCTTTAGGAATTAATGTTTGGCAGAAGAGAAAAGAGATACATATTTTTTAAATGAGGCTTAATAAAAACCTTGTAACCCTAAATTTGATTTGTAATTATCAGTTGAACTCTTTTAAAAAGGCCTGTCCACCGTAAAGCTTAACACAATGACCATGCCCCTTAGCACTCAGACTATGGTCTTTATATACAGGATCCTGCTAGAAGGATTTTATAAGAACTGGAAATATGTAAGATAAACTTAGAACACCAGAAAGCAAGGAGTCCACCAAAGATTACTAAAATGTATCTAAAGAATCGAGATATTAACTTGAAGCATCTACTAGCGAAGTTTGGGATGACACAAGATGAATATTAAATATAAAAATTTTTATTGATTCAAGGACATAAAAAGATGTTTAAATCTATGAGTTAAGTATCATTAATTCATCATTAATTACTAAATTTTTTTTTAGGACATTTAGTTCATTTTAGTACACACAACCCCACCTCCAACGAAAAAACAAACACTGCTTACCTTCAGAAAATACTAGGGAACCAACTCATTGGTGTTAAAGCAGATAAAGGGAGTAAAGCATACATTCTAATATTCTGGCTTTCCTGTAAGAACTGTACCTCAGATAATCACATAGTTCATGTGAAAGCTCTTTGATATGAAAGTATTTAAACTAATGAAGAAATAATACAATTAAAGTATCACAATTTTGCAAACCCTGATGAAATAATGGAGCTAGGCAATAATTTCTATCAGCTGCTAAACTTACAAGGCTAAGAAGCTGCTTGAATCAGATTAACCCTTTGTTCTAGAATAGCAACTATAAACGCATGAATAAATACAAAACAAAACAAAAAGACTGACAGCATCTGAGAGCAACCAAGGCAAGTAGGACTTGAGGTGCTAAAGGAGAAAATGGAAATGCCCTGAGCCAAGCCCTCTGTTAACAACCTCACTTTTCTCCCCAAAAGCATCTGCTGATTGCAAGACAGGAGAGAAACAAGGTAGTAGCCTTAAGCCTAAACATGTCAGTCCCAGGTCCCTGAGAGAAGGAAAACTGAATCTAAAATTTTTCATACAATTTACCCTTGAGGAGCATGGCAACACCTAAACTGAGTGCACATAAGGCATAATGAGGAAAACAAGCAAAAGCAACCAACTGGGAAACTATAGAACTGAGCAGACATTCTGGCAGGGTCACAATGCTATGAGGTTCACGACTTGCCAACACAGAGGGGCCCTCGTAGATACCTCAGTCTTTTGGTTGAGACCCTGAGAAAGGCTATTCCCCATCTGTGAAGGTTACACCCCAAGTCTCAGGACAAACCAGAAACAGGATAATCCCAGAGTCTAATTGCCAGGCTAGACCAGATCAAGACAGCCTGACCTTAAGACATTTGCTGGCCGAAAAAAAGAAAAAATTACCTTCAAAAGAACAAGAGAACTGTCAGATGACTTTAACAGAAATAATGGAACCAGGAGTACAACAAGGATGTCTCTGAAGAGGGAAAAAAAAATGCCAAGATAGGCTTCAAAAAAAATGAAGATGAAATAAAGAGGTTTTCAGAAAGGTCAAAACCCTGTTCACTAACAAGTATGCACTAAAGGAAATTATTTGAGCAAAAGAAAAATTCTCAGGTGGAAGCATGACAATACAAGAAGAATCAGGTAAGTCTAAATAAATACTGATGTTGCAAACTGATAATAGTGGCTTATGGGGCTTAAGATACATGTGAAACTAAAATACTTAACAATGAAGACACAAAGGTAGGAAGTAAAGGGATCTAAATAATAATTCAATTAACTGTCAAAAGCAATAATCATACCAGATTAAAAATACGCTATCACAAAGACAAACCTAAAAACATAGGGTGTAAACAATGTAGAAAGTAAAAGGATGGGAAAGGATTCACCATGCAAATGTTCACTAAAAGAAAATTGCTACAGATAGACTAATATCAAACTAGACTTAAAGTTGGCCAGGCACAGTAGCTGGGAGGCCGAGGCAAGTGGATCACCTGGGGTTAGGAGTTCGAGACCAGCCTGGCCAACATGGTGAAACCCCCGACTCTACTCAAAATATAAAAATTAGGTGGGCACGGTAGTGAGCACCTGTAATCCCAGCTGTTTGGGAAGCTAAGGCAGGAAAATTGCTTGAACCTGAGAGGCAGAGGCTGCAGTGACCCGAGATCATGCCACTGCATTCCAGCCTGGGCAACAGAGCGAGACTCCATCTCAAAAAAAAAGAAAAAAAAAAAAAAAAGAATCAG
>NW_016816813.1:365632-369682 GCF_001698545.2 Rhinopithecus bieti
GAGACCAGCCTGGCCAACATGGTGAAACCCCCGACTCTACTCAAAATATAAAAATTAGGTGGGCACGGTAGTGAGCACCTGTAATCCCAGCTGTTTGGGAAGCTAAGGCAGGAAAATTGCTTGAACCTGAGAGGCAGAGGCTGCAGTGACCCGAGATCATGCCACTGCATTCCAGCCTGGGGAAAAAAGCGAGACCCCATCCCAAAAAAAAAAAAAAAAAAAAAGAAAGAAAGAAAGAAAAAGAAAAAAATAGACTTAAAGGTAAAAAAGAATTAGTAAAGATAAAAAGAAACATTTTATAAAATAAAAAAACCCTGGGAGTAGGAAAGTGTTTTGCTACTCGTATTACAAATAAATAATTTATCTAAAGGGCTCCTCCAAGCCAATAAGAAAAAGGCAAAAAAACAAATCCAAAAAAGACACACTGTCCACAGAAAATAAGCACACACACACAAAAAAGAAGCATTTCATAATGATTAAGGTTTCAAACTGACAATGCAATACTAAATTTGTATATACCTAATAACATAAACTTATGATATATCTCAAATTTGAAGATTTTCATAATCCACCATAGAATTCAACTCGTCACTGAAAAACAGCAAATCGCGATGGCCCAAAGGCATATTCTCTCAAAATATAAGATCATTAGAAACACCAGTTGTCTATATATAACAACATAATGAAAACACTAGCATACTTTTTCTAAGTATGCTCTGGCTTACAACTTCAGAAAGATCTGATTTTTCTTTAGTTGTTGGGTCCTTCACAATTTGAGAGTAGATACTCTCTAACAATTTAAAATGTTCTTGAATATAATCTCTCATGGTGTATGAACCACACTGATAAGCTACTAAAGGGGAAAAGCTAACATTGATATTAGACGAAATTCCTAAGAGCATCTGCTTTTTTATGTTTCCTATAAATTTGGAATATTAGAAAACTGCAGCCATTATCATATAATCTGAGGTTTTATAAATTATGTCAATACATGGCTGCCTTCCAAAATTTTTTCTAAAAAGTTTGTCTACCACACTTTTACAAGTGATGGGACTGGGCTTCAAAAATCATTTGTGAAATTATATCAAAGTCTTTGTCGTTTTTTTCTAAAACTTTATAATTTACAGAAAATAACCAACTCTTACATACAGAAACTGACGATAGGAAATAACAGGTACAAATTAACTTGCATAAATTATGAAAGGTCTTAGAGACATCTAATGATTAAAAAATTTGTCTGATGAACATTAAAAGAGGCTGGAGGCAAATAGCGAAAAAAGAAAAGTGAAAAATCCTAGACAGGCAGTCTTTATATTTTCAAGTTAATTGTTAATTGTCACAAAAATTTTCATAGCTATCTCAACACTTTAAGAGATCAATGTCTACTCAAAAGTAAGCCAAGGGAAAAAACTATACCTCACATATCTTACTATTCCATTCCCAAGTTCTTGAAAGTTAAAGATACCAGTACTCAGATTCCCCAAGATAACCTAGAAGCAAAGAATCTGGCCTCTCTCATCTCAGGCTTTTTAAATCCTAGACATCTATTACACAAGGTCAAGATGGGCCTGAATACTCATATTTTCTCTATTTAAGGAATTTCCAGATAACACAATTCATTTTCTAAACCTATTTCTTTTTAGGCTAACATTTCAGAGCAAGAAGAAATAAAAAATTTAAGATATAAATAATAGTAGAGTTGAATTTACATTGCTATCTTCAACAAAGAATCCAACTTATATTCACTGGAAAACATTTCTCCTGGAAGTCTGCAGTGATTCATACCAAATATATATGCTTCCAATTGTCATATAAAAATACAACTTAAAACATATTCCAGCTGGGCACAGTGGCTCATGCCTGAGTGTAATCTCAACACTTTGGGAGGACAAAGTGGGATGATTGCTTGAACTCAGGAATTTGAAACTAGCCTGGGCAATGTAGTAAGACTTCAACTCTACAAAAAATTTTAAAATGAGCCAGGCATGGTGGTATGCCCCAGTTGTCCCAGCTACTCAGGAGGCTGAAGGAGAAGGATCATTTGAGCCCAGGAGGTCAAGGCTACAGTGAACTACAATCAAACAACTGCACTCCAGCCTGGGCAACAGAGTGAGCAAGACCCTGTCTCAAAAAAATAGATAAATAAAAATTTCCCCAACTACTTGCATATCACAAACATACATACTTTACATATTTTACTGTAACACACATACTTTACACTCTATTTTTTAGTGAAGCCAAGACAAAAACAATAGTTGCTAGAATTTTAGACAGAAAGGCATTTTGCTAAACACTAATGCACTTGATAAAATGTGTTCCATAACACATTAGTACTGCATAATCCTGCTAAAAAGGATGATTCCGTACTCAAATAATTTTGGTAAATGTAGCAAGCTACATTCACCTCCCACTGCTCTGAACAATCACAATGTCCACGAAAATATTAAAGGTTCTGAGAAATAGAAATAAAACTGTTTCACTTTGACTCACCATTTGCTATCTCATCCCTTCTCTGTTTATGGAAAGGCAGTGTTGGTAAATGGCAAAATACCTCTTAACATCTATGGAAAAACATTTGTTCCCCTCCCAGACCACATTTTGGGAAATGCTACATTCGAGTACCCTGACATTTAAAGATATATCAAGAATTTGGGTAATTTTAACTGGTATATTTACTACGCTTTGCATAACCAACAACGCATAGAATGTCTTAATTCCCAGAAAACAGATATTTAAAGTATCAAATCCCTAAATTGAAAAAGAAAAAAACATTTATCTTGATTGAATCAAAGAGTACATACCTATATTTTGCTTTTTCATGAACCCAGACATACTCAGGGTCTTTCAAACTCAAGCGTGCAAGGTCCTTTACAGATTTAGTTTGTGTTGCTGAGAAAAGTAAAGTCTGACGTTTCTTGGGGAGATTTTCAATAATGGCATTCATGGTATCAGCAAAGCCCATATCCAAGATTCTATCTGCTTCGTCAAGAACTGAAAAAGGAAAATGCAAGTTGAACTATCATATTTAAAATACACATTAGGCTAAACGCAATGGGGTATCCTGGATTGGATCCTAAAACAGAAAAAGAACATTAGCAGAAAAACTGGTAAAACGTGAATAAAGTCTGGAATTTATATGATGTATCAATATAAACCTTAGTTTTGATCAAAGTACCACGTCATATAAGGCATTAACACAAAGGGAAGGCCGGGCACAGTGGCTCAGGCCTGTAATCCCAGCACTTTGGGAGGCCAAGGTGGGTGGATTACGAGGTCAAGAGATCGAGACCATCCTGGCCAACATTGTGAAATCCTGTCTCTACTAAAAATACAAAAATTAGCTGGCCGTGGTGGTGCACACCTGTAGTCCCAGCTATCGGGAGGCTGAGGCAGGATAATCACTTGAACCCGTGAGCCGAGATCGTGCCACTGTACTCCAGCCTGGCGACAGAGCGAGACTCTGTCTCAAAACAAACAAACAAATAAACATTAGGGGAAACCAGGGGAGGGATAATGCAGGAACTCTCCACTGCAACTTTCCTATAAATCAAAAACATTCAAAGATAAAGTTGATCTAAAATACACATTAGGTAGTATTCCCAAGCAAAAAAGAAAAAGTTCATTTTAAAAAATGCCAACTTGACCTTTCAAGTTATTAGAAGCAGGTGTTAAAAATCTTGGCATGGTCTAATACTAAGGTGCCTAATTTCACATACAAGAGTACATATATTCTTCTGATTTTTTTAAATCTAGTTATACTTTCTGGGTTTAGAGCGCAAATGCCAAAATGTTTCAGTAATTTTTAAGTTTGTTTTGAATCATAACATTTATCCAACATAAAATTTCTATCATTAAAATGTAGGCCGGGCGCAGTGGCTCAAGCCTGTAATCCCAGCACTTTGGGAGGCGGAGACGGGCGGATCACGAGGTCAGGAGATCGAGACCATCCTGGCTAACACGGTGAAACCCCGTCTCTACTAAAAAAAAAAAACACACACACAAAAAAAAAAACTAGCCGGGCAAGGTGGTGGGCGCCTGTAGTCCCAGCTA
>NW_016816813.1:373181-400166 GCF_001698545.2 Rhinopithecus bieti
AAAAAAAAAAAAAAAAAAAAAAAAGTATAAGGGCTCTCTCCTAAGTCTGAGCCTTTTTTTTAAATTAGAAATTCATTTGACTCACCTAACATTTGGAGATCAGTAGCATGAAAAGATACTGTTTCATCCATGTGTTGAAGAAGTCGACCTGGTGTGCACACGAGTATATTTATGTTGTTGATCCTCTCAGCTTCGTGTTTCAGATCCTGAAAGCAGTTATTTATTTTGATTACAGAGACACATCACTCTCAGCAGCCTCTGTACCAAAGCTATGAAAGTCACCTGCATGTGCCATTTCATCACAGCATTTTAGATACTCTTGGAAATAAACTAACTTTTCCCTTGTATTTCTGCAGCATATCCACATTTCTGGGCTAAATAAAAAGTCTTTATGGGAAGACATAAGGAGCTCAGAGTTCTAAATTCTTATTCATACCCAGGATTTTGAGGCTAAGAAAAAAAAAATAATCAAATGACTACTCCAAAGTCAGGATTTCCTATTTGGATCAGAACTGACATGAACTGGAATCACTCTCATTCTTTAATTCAGGACACAGGGACATTGAACAGACTCTGACACCACTCTAGGACTGGACTCTGTGAACTGAAAAAAGCCGAGGTTCTCTCCTTGATAAAAGAACCACTTCTCACAGTCCTGAAGGCTGGAGGAAAAAACAGAATGTTGTTAATTGTTAAACTTGGGCAACAGGTACATGAGGGTTTGTGATGTTATTCTTTCTTCTTTTGTGCATGTTTGCATAAAAACTCAAGTATTTATCCTCACAGTCTAGAGGAGATTCTAGCAGATACAGGCATTCTAGATGTGCTGTAAGATAGAACAAAAGTGAGCAGCAGGTCTTAAACATTCCTCCAAACAATCTACCTTCTTTCTTCTGCTGCTGATTTAGCAATGCTCTGAATTATTCAACCTCTTAGATAGATACCTTATTAAAAGGTACCAGTTCATATACGGAAATATCTTTCCCAATGAATATCAACAAATAACTTTACAGGATTAGAGTAAATCTGTCTTAGACAAGCTTATCAATTCAGATTCCCCGACAAAAAAATGGAATTTCTGGGCCTGCAAAATTGGCAACCAGATCGCAGATAGCAGTGACCACACCAAGGTGCTACTACCCCATGAGGCCCTGGTCTAGGAGGTCAGTCTGTTTAGACGAAGTCTCTGCTGCCTCCCTGTCAACAGCCACAGTACTCCAGTATAGGTGACAGAAGGAAAGGAAGGACACAGACAAAAGGACGAACCTTTCCACCAATGATGAGACCAGCTGAGAAGTCATGATTCTTTCCTACTTTTCGGAGAACCTCAAAGGTCTGATAGGCCAGTTCTCTCGTAGGTGATATTATGAGAACTCCCAGCCCATCCGTTGAGGTCCATTGCAGACGATATAAGGCTTCCAGCACCTCAAAAAGACAGCAAATTGATGTTCAGTAAGTCATTAGAAATCAGCTTTTTGACCTGCATCTCAACCTTGCCCCTCCAGATCAAAGGGATCTTCCAAGCAGAAGGCATACCACTCCAGTTTTATCCAGTCCAAAGTAAATGATTTTGTTTATCTTCCATCAGAACCATCCACCCCCAACTCAGACAAAAGGGAAAAGAAACCCCATGGTAGTTCAGCTGCTGCCAGAGCCATGCCATCAGGAAACTGGCTATCAGTGCAACCCATAGACCTTTACAACACACCTAAGAATAATATTTATCATTTTCAAAATAACCACACTAAAACTTTTGGATGGGCGCAGTGGCTCAGGCCCATAATCCCAGCACTTTGGAGGCCGAGGTGGGTACATCACTTGAGGTCAGTTCAAGACCAGCCTGGCCAATATGATGAAACCCCATATCCACTAAAAATACAAAAATCAGCTTGGCGTGGTAGTCCGCATCTGTAATCCCAGCTACTTGGGAGGCTGAAGCAGAAAGAATCACATCAACCTGGGAGGCAGAGGTTGCAGTGAGCCAAGATTGCACCACTGCACTCCAACCTGGGCAACACGGCATGACCTCATCTCAAAAAAAAAATAAAAATAAGTAAATAAATTTTCATCCATGCAGCTGCTGTAGTTATATAGTAACTGAATTCTCTAGCTATAGAGAGACTTTTTCTTTAAAGGGGACAAAACACACTAGGATTTAAGAGAAAAGTGGTTTTTGCAATATTTGGAACAAAACTAAAATGAGATTTTCTGGGTCATTTTATAGGAATGAAAGATTAAGAGACCAACATAACAAAGATGGAAGTGAATGCCTAAAAAGCTCTACTGTTTTGCTGCCATAAAAGACCGATAGCAATGTCCCAGAAAATTCTGAACAAATGCCTAAAGCTCCTTAAACTGAGCATACTTTAGCTTTATCCTAAACAAGGTGGCAAGTATAAATGCCACTGGCAGGCTCACAACAGTGAGAGCAGAAACTGTCTTCCAATAGTCCTACTGCAGCGCAGAACCACTCTAACCTGCCATACTGGAGCACCCCACTTCCATCAAGAATGTAATGACTTGTCAAAGCACAATAGTTCATTCATTAAGTTACTGAGTGCCTGCTACATGCAAGGCACTGTGCTAGGACCTGGGGAAAATGGTGAGAACAAGACACACGTGGCTCCTGTTTGATGAAGCTTGCATTCTAGCCAATCTATTATGAAATCTAACATACAAATCTCTTTATATAATTCGCATCTGGGCACAGAATGTTATAAAATTGTATAACAGACAGTCTAACCCAATGACAATGTACTTACTGGAACAAGGAAAGCCAAAGTCTTGCCAGATCCAGTTTTGGCTGCTCCAAGTACATCTTTACCTTGCAAAGCCAATCCAATGGTCTGTTTCTGTATCTCAGTTACCAAACGGTACTGAGCTTCTTGCAAACCTGGCAACATGGAGGGAAGGATTATACTTTAGAAAATCCCTGCAGGATGGTGTTATAGGCTAAATGAGTTGTGTCCCCCAAAATTCCTATGTTGAAGCCCTAATGCCCCATACCTCAGAACATGACTATATTTGGAGACAGGGCCTTTAAAGAGGTGATTAAGTTAGAGTCCCATAGGGGTGGACTCTGATCCAATACAAACGGTGTCTTTATGGGAAGAAGCTTGAACAGAGACATGAAGAGTCCACATGCACAGAGGGAAAACCATGCGAAGAGGAAACAAGTTATTCTATGATACACCTATTCCACTCCTGGGTATAATCCAAAGGATATATTAATAAAACCAGTACTTTGAAAAGTATTTGTGCTCCCAAGTTCATTGCAGCATTATTCACAGAAGCCAAGATATGAAATCAACCTAAGTGTCCATGAATGAGTAAAGAAAATGTGATATATGTTACATACATACACACACACATACATACACACAGATGGAGTATGACTCAGCCTTTAAAAAGGAAATCCTGTTATTTACAACATGGATGAACCTGGAGGACTTTATGTTAACTGAACTAAACCAGGCACAGCAATAAAGATACCATATAATCTCACTTATATGTAGAATCAAAAAAAGACAAATTCATAAGAGCAGAGGGTAGAATGGTAGTTACCAGAAGCTGGGGGAAGTAAGGAGGGTGGGAAGATGTTCATCATAAGATACAAAATTTCAGTTAGGAGGAAGAAGTTCAAGAGATCTATCGTAGGCTGGGCGTGGTGGCTCACGCCTATAATCCCAGCACTTTGGGAGGCCAAGGCAGGCAGATTGCTTAAAGCTCAAGAGTTCAAGACCAGCCTGGGCAACATGGCAAAACCCTATCTCTACAAAATATTTTTAAATATTAGCCAGGCATGGTGGCACGCGCCTGTGGTCCCAATTACTCATGAGGCTGAGGTGGGAGGATCACTTGAGCCCAGAAGGCTGAGGCTGCAGTGAGCTAAGAACACACAACTGCACTGCACCCTGGGCGACAGCGCAAGACCTTGTCTTCAAAAACAAAAAAAAGAGAGAGAGAGATTATATATCATGATATATCATGGTGGCTATAATTACAACATACTGAAAAAAGAAAATTTACTAAGTAGATTTTAAGAGTTCTAACCACAAAAGGATGAGGTAATATTAGCACATACATAATTAGCTTGATTTAGCCATTCCACATATGCATATGAAATATACATATTTCAAAGCACGTCATACACTGTGAATATATACAATTTTTTTTTTGAGACAGAGTCTCACTCTGTCGCCCAAGCTGGAGTGCGGTGGCACAAACCCGCCTCCCGGGTTCAAGCAATTCCCCTGCCTCAGCCTGTAGCTGAGATTACAGGTGCCCGCCACCACACCCAGCTAATTTTTGTATTTTTAGTAGAGATGGGTTTCACCATGTTGGCCAGGTTGGTCTCGAACTCCTGACCCTGTGATCCGCCTGCCTCGGCCTCCCAAAGTGCTGGGATTACAGGCATGAGACACCGCACCTGGCCAAATATATACAATTTTTATTTATCCAAAAATAAAAGGCAGCAAGATGGCAGCCATCCGCAAGCCTAGGAGGCCTGGAACAAATCCTTCCCTTATTTTGTCTTAAGAGGAAACCAATGCTGCCAACACCTTGATCCCAAACTTCCAACTTCCAGAACTGTGAGAAAATCAGTCTCTGTTAAGACACCCAGTCTGATACTTTGTCATCTCAGCCCTAGCAAACAGATACAAAGAGTGTCCCGTCTTGGTTTGTTCCCTTGTTTATTTTAACTAACACAATTAGATTTCATTTTATTCAGAGGCTGCTGGAATCTTGTTTTTCTTTTCATCGGTCCAGAAGGAAAGAGAATAACATACTGTTAAAACTTGAAAATTGCTTATTTTCATTGGTTTTCATGGTATCAAAATTTGCCAAAATAAGATTTTTCAGGTTAAACTCTCTAAATCTTCTCCCATTTATCAAAAATGCCAAGAAATCCAATAACACATCCCACGATCACCATATACCTACCTTTCAATGTTTTTTTGGACAAGGGAAAATCTGAAAATCTTGTAATTTCATTTACATTTATCTGGAAAAAAAAGAAAAAGGAATCTGGGTAATTCATTTGTTTCATAACACAGCCATTTTTTCTCCACATTGTACTGCCTAGCTCATCCTTGGTAATGCAGGGTTGAATTCAATCATCACTTCTAATTACAAGCCATCATTAGTTCTGAAAGGAAATATGAGCTGAAGAGGCTATCCCTGAATCAAATATACATTTGTAAGCATTTCAATTGGTAAGGAAAAAAAAGTCACCCAATACACACAGACGCACACACAGCACACATATTACTATCCAACCTCCAAAATGTTTAACATAGTAAAGCATCAACCACATCAATTTTAGGAAGAAAATATACTTCCTATCATCCTTCAAGGGATATCAATTTAAGAAATAAAGACAAAATTACTACAAACCACATATCACAATGAAAATAGTTCTATACACACAATTTGGAAAAAAGAGTGAAATAAGTTGGAGAAATATTTCTTGTTAGCACAATCCTTTCAAAGTTTTAACCATAAATCAGTGGCCTATGAAATCCAACCTGATAACTATTCATTTTGAGGTTACTGAAGGAGTATTATTTTAAAATAATCGGGGGAAATGTAATGCTTTGAAGCCACAATAAGTAACATTTTGCTCTCTAACTTTACATTATTCAAATATTCATTACTGACATTCTTTTTTTTTTTTTTTTTGAGACGGAGTCTCGCTCTGTCGCCCAGGCTGGAGTGCAGTGGCCGGATCTCAGCTCACTGCAAGCTCCGCCTCCCGGGTTTACGCCATTCTCCTGCCTCAGCCTCCCGAGTAGCCGGGACTACAGGCGCCCGCCACCTCACCCGGCTAATTTTTTGCATTTTTTTAGTAGAGACGGGGTTTCACCATGTTAGCCATACTGACGTTCTTCATTAGCACAAACCCAATTTTCTGAATTTCGGCTGCCCAGGAGAATTATTTCATTACAGATGCTGAAGGCAGGAACTACTGCTCATTTCTGGATATATGCTGCCAAATTATTCATGATTCGCTAAAGGAAAAAGCTGCATTTGTATGGTTACTTTATTTAAATTGCACTCTAGGCAGTAAAGGGATGACAGTTGTATTTCATTTTACAATCTACACATCTTTTCTATGATTCTTAACATAGCCCAAGCAGGGTTTACTATGTGCCCTCAAATGCTGAAAATACAAATATTAAAACATTGTCTTAATCCCTACAAATCATTTCAGATATCACTGGAAAGCAGGCAGAATCAGTGTAACAGCATTACAAGAATGGTTTACTCAAATAACATACTGTCCCAGCAAGGAACCTCAATTAGAAGATAATCTTCCAAACAAGGCATTAAAAGTAGGTGTGGTCCACCCTTGCATTCGTGGTATTGTCAGCTAAAAAACTGTTTTCAAAGGGAATGGAATGCCTACAGAAGGAGGCAGGCTGCCAACACACTCTTCAATCCCCAGCAAGAGACACAGTACAGGCAAAATGAGCTCCTCAAACAAAACATTGTACAGCACATCTATCTTCCTAAAGTCAGTTAACCTCCTGGAGGGAATGAAACTTCTCCAGCACTCTTCCATCAAGCATTGCAATATAAACCTATACAACTTTTTTGTTTGTTTGGTTGGTTGTTTTTTTTTTTTTGAGACGGAGTCTCACTCTGTCGCCCAGGCTGGAGTGCAGTAGCGCAAACTTGGCTCACTGGAAGCTCCGCCTCACGGGTTCACGCCATTCTCCTGCCTCAGCCTCCAGAGTAGCTGGGACTACAGGCGCCCGCCACCATGCCCGGCTAATTTTTTTGTATTTTTAGTACAGTCGGGGTTTCACCGTGTTAGCCAGGATGGTCTCGATCTCCTGACCTCATGTCCCGCCCGCCTCGGCCTCCCAAAGTGCTGGGATTTCAGGCGCCATATTCTTTAAAAGAAGACGAAGAAAAGGAAATTTCGATTCTGCTGATGTTCTAAAATAGGGTCCAGCAAACTACAGCCTACAGGCCAAATCCAATTTGCTGCCTATTTTAGTAAGTAAAGTTTTATTGGAGCACAGCTACAATAATTCATTTACTTATTGTCTATGTAGTTGTTGCAGAGACTGTACGGACCACAAAGCCTAACACAGACTATCCAGCCCTTTACAGAAAAAGACTTTGCTGACCCTGCTCTAGATATTCTGTTACATTCCAAGGACTACAGAGCAGCCACAGCAGGAGATGGCTATGGTTCCTACAAACAAAATAACCCAGCCCCGGTGGCTCACACCTGTAATTCCAACACTTTGGGAGGCCAAGGCAGGCGGATCACCTGGGGTCAGGAGTTCAAGACCAGCCTGGCCAACATGGCAAACCCCTAAAAATATCTCTAAATTTTTAAATGTCTCTACTAAAATTACAAAAATTAGCCAGGTGCAGTAGCGCACGCCTGTAATCCCAGCTACTTGGGAGACTGAGGCAGGAGAATCGCTTGAACCCAACAGGCAGAGGTTGCGGTGAGCAGAGACAGTGCCAGCGTACTACAGCCTGGGCCACAGAGCGAGACTCCACCTCAGAAAAATAACTATTTTCCCCTTGCCTTTATCTCTTTCTTAGGGGGAAAAAAATCACTTCCATCTCCATAATACTCATACTCAGTCTACAAATCTGTCTCACTATTCTTCTGAATTCAGGGAAGAGACATTTCAGGGATGGTCCTTATTAAAGGCTTCCCACGGCTATCAGAAAAGTTGGAAAGGGGAGAAGGAGAAAAGGGTGACATCTGACCATCCTCTTATACTTCTCACAACTCTCTAGTAATGCCTATTTCTCGCTAAAGTGAATAATGCCGGGTGAAAAAAGCATTGAAACTTCCTAGAATGCTCCACCTACTGCAGTCAAGAACAGCAAACTGCCTCAACTACACCAGACAAAATTTTGATTTAAAAAAAAAAAAATCAGGATTTGAATGCAGTTTCTATACAGTACAGCTGATTAGTCTAATGAATCCCAGGTGCAAAGAGTCATCCAGCAATAGTGAAAACAGCTGCTGAACTAACACAGCTAGCTCAACATTTCTGAGCTTCAATCCCTAGTTTTCTAGCAGCCCCTCCAACACACACCACCCCTTAGAAATACACCACCCTCCCGCTGTGAGAAGTATAGTTGACTGACATCGCCAGCTGGGCCTCCTCTAGACTCACCATGAAAAAGCCATGCTTCCCCCAGGCTGCTCCTAGTCAATGGCGGGGCTCAGCAGTGCTACTGTAGGCCCGGGGATTCCTCTGATGGACAACTTTGGATCAGTGACTCCCCATCAGACTGGCTGAAGGTTTACTTGGAACTGGACTGCAGTCTGAGACTCTTCCTACCTGCTCCTCCTTCCATCCTTCTCTCCTTTCCCTCCCTCCTCCTGTTCCCTCTCCTTCAGCCTTCACAGACATTCCCCCTCCTGTGCCTGTAACCCCTAAAGCTCCAGTTCACCCAATCCCATTTTGTCATCTGCCTCTCAAAGGACCCAAGACCTAGACTCTACCAATAGTCTCCATAGTCTCCAACCTGATCTCTTACCCTCCAACCTTTACAGCTCGGATATATTCTCTATACAGAGTCCCCGCCACATACTTCCCATGGCTTCCAGATAAAGTCTGAGTGTGGCCTTTGTATAAAGTTCCTACTGTTACTGTAATAAATGACCACAAACAGTGGCTTAAACCAACGCAAATATATTACCTTAGAGCTCTGGAGGTCAAAAGTCCACAATGGGTTTCGCTTGGCTAAAAACAAGGTGTCAGCAGGGCTGCATTTATTTTCTGATGACTTTAGGGGAGAGTCCATTTCCCCGCCTTTTCCAGCTTCTAGAGGCTGCCCACATTCCTAGGTGGTGACCCTCTTCTGTCTTTAAAGTCAGCAACAGACTCCAAGTCTTTCTCACATCACGTCACTCTGACACTGACCCTTCTGCCTCCCTCTTCCACACCTAAGGACACCTGTGATTACATTGGGCCCACCCAATCCAGGATAATCACCCTACTTTAAGGTCAGCTGATTAGCAACCTTAATTACCCCTTACCATCTAACATATTCACAGGTGCCAGGTATTAGGATGTAACACTTTCGGAAGCCATTATACTGCCTGCTGCAGCCTCCAATGTCATTACAGTCCAACCTCCTTCTCGAACCCATCTGAAACCAACTCAGGAATGCATGCAACACTCCAAGGAGCATTTCCTCCCTCAAAGAATACCATGCATTTTCACCTCTCTGTATTTCCCCATGCTCCCTCCACCTAGAACATCCTTGCCAATCTTTTCTATCTGATGAACTCTGATTAAAAAAAAAAGCTTAGCTCCATTCTTGGCAACTGTAAACCACTGGACAGTTTGTACACTCCACAATGAAATCTGCTACGAATAAGATGCAGGGGTTGAAATCCAGCCCACATCAGCTCCCCAAGCCAGGCCTGAGGTTGCAACCACCAGGAAGAAGGGTAGCATACCCAGAGGAAGCCTGTTTTTTGTAATGCATCTGACCAGCAGGAGCTCAGTATAGGATAACTCAACCTCCCCTAATTACACCATCCTCTAACTCCACAGCACTGAGGTACATGTTACAAAGTATTATAACATTTTATACATACTAATATAACATGTGTCACACTATATCAACCCCTACATGCCCAGGTTCCCTAGGGACTTGGGCATGTATTTTTTACATGGATACTCACACCCGCCTGGACAAGCGCCTGTCAAATTGTTTCAAAAGATTTCGGAATCAAATTGTTCAGTAGTTCACCAGTGAGGCTACTGAGCACCACCGGTGTACCATGGCGATGTAGTAAGTTTTATGTACAATGCTACCACCTGAGGAGCCACATAGTGAAGGCCTGCACCTTGGTTACCTAGAGAATGATAAGCCTGCTACTCAAATAATTATATCCTAGTATTGCTAACCTTGACAATTGATTTCACACTGCATTTATTTCTCAACCAAATCTTGAGAAAATATTTCTAAAATTAAAGAAGTAAAACAGAACAATGCTTAGCAAGGGGAAAAGCTGCTCCTTCAACAGTGAAACAAATGGGACACAGTAAAGCATAGTGGTTTAAATAAATGCAACGCAGTAAGCATAGTGGTTTGCTGCATTGGTATCAGACTACCTGGGTCAGAACGCCTTTTTCACTTCCCAGCTGTTTAACCTTACACAAATCATTTAACTTTGCTGTGCCTTAAAGTTGTCTCACCTGTGTAATGGGAACAATTTCACAGGGTTATTTGTGGTGAGTATACGGAAAGCCAGCACACATAAAAGTTTGATGAATGTTCACAATTACTACTGAAACAAGAAACAAAAAAAGAATAATCCAATGCTGCCAACCAGAGCAAAGCTGCCTGGGAAAGGTCTAGTCTTACAGCAAACAACATCTAAACACTGACTGAGCACCTACTCAAGGACAAGCACTGTGCTATCAGACTCTGGGGAGTGCAAAGATGAGCATATCACTGGTTGCTGACCTTGAAAGGTTCATGGTCTAGTAGGAGAGTTTTTTTAAAAAGTTAAAGAAGTTATTGCAAAGGCGGTGCAATGTCATTCTTCTATATTCACAGACAGAAGTGAAACATTCTCCTACTAACCCTGAAGTAACTTGACATGCTGTGATGTTGTAAGTCTATGGCAAAACCTATGTGGCAAAGGACTCTCAAAAGCTGGAAATGTTCCCAAGTCAATGACCAGTAAGAAAACAGAAACCTAGATCCTATAACCACATGAAGAGGAATTCTGCTAACAACCTGTGGTGTCTGGAATTAGATCTTTCCCTGGTTATGCCTTTGATGAGAACACAGCTCAGCCAATCTTAATCTTAATTGCAGCCTTGTCAAGCTGTGAACAGAGCACCCAGCTAAACCATGCCCATACCCCTGACACACATAAACTGTGAGATAATATGTGTATGTTGTTTTAAGCCACTAAGCTTGTGATAATTCGTTACATAGTAATAGTAAACTAATTCTGAAATAATAGACACAAAATTTGGAGTAATTAATACCTCTGGGGGAAGGAGATGTAATTAATGGCATCACAGTGTGGACTTCAAAGTTGTTGTTAATATGTGCTTTCTTCTTTTTGTATCTTCATATTTTCTCTTGCAAAGAATATGCTGTTACATATTTTAAATAAAATCTTAGAGTCTCTCACTAATAGACTTAAGACCCATTTAAATTGCTTTGCCTAATTAACAAATACTATAGCATTCTGGCATATTCCTATGTACTCCCCTTGTCTATTACATTAATTTTGTCTGTAATTTTATTTTGAGTTCTAAAATTTCCCCAGAGCTGAGGGAGGAATCCAGCTGCCTATGCTGGTTTGCCATTTTGTTAGGATAAGAAACGTTTCATTGTAATATTTAGTTGTCTATTTCTTCAGCTATTTGGCAGGCACTTAATTGTTTTATCAGCCTTTAAGTGTCACGTGTATATCATAGTATTTTGTATGAATCATTTATTTCATTAATATTTTAAATAAAAAAGTATCTGGCAAAAAAAAAAAAGTTAAACCAATCATCGCAGACAGTTGATAAATGTTGTCATAAAGGTTTCTACAAAATGCTTCAGATGCACAGTAGCCCTAACTCAGTCAGGGGAGGTGATGAAGACGGGTTTGCACTAAATCTTGGAGGAGTACCTTTCCTTAAGAGTGGGCAGACGCGTCTGCTCACTGCATGCAGTAGAAACGTCAAGTAACAGGATAAGAAGCACAAGAAGCATGGACAACTCACAAAATTGCAAGCTGTTCCTTCATATATGCCTATCATGTACCGCTTGGTGTATACACATTATCTCATTTGGGCCTTACAACACTCTGGGTGGCTAATAACTTCTGTTTTTTTGAAAGAAGAAACTGAGACTTAGAGGGGTGAAGAAACCTGACTAGCCAATACCCGAAGAGAGTGAGATTTAAACCAGGTCAGTCTAACCACAAATAACTTACTCTTCAGCAGACTGAAGAGTTTTATTTCTTGTTGACACACTGAATTTGACAATTTTTCTAAAAGTAAATGTGAACCAAGGAAGGGTTCTAATCAGGAGTAAAATGATTAGATCTTCATCTTGGAAAGAATCATTCTAGCAGAAGTATAGAGGATAAATTAGAAAGGTTTAAGGCCCAGGGGCCAAATTCCATCAGCCACCTGTTTCACTAAAGTTTTACTGAAAAACAACACCCATTCATTTAAGTATTTCTATGGCAGCTTTTGTATTACAAGGGCACAACTGAGTAAGTAGTTCCACCCTTATGACTACAAAGCTGAAAACATTCACTATCATTTACAGACAAAGCTTGCTGATCCCTGTTGAAAGCAAAATTTACTATAGTAATCCAGACAAGAGATGATGGGGGCTGAAGACAATGCAGTAGGGATGAAGAAGCATTTGAAAAATTTAAGCAGATCACCAGTGTAATGGACTGGATACAAGAGTAGGTAAGAGGGAAGTACCTAAGACTGCTCCTAGGTTTCTAGCTCGATGGTCTGCTGAGATGGTGGAGCTAGGATAGGAGCTAAAAATGATCCCAATTTATGTCCATGTATTAACCTCTGGAAGGTATGAATGTTACCTTATATGGCAAAAGTGACTTTTCGGATGTGATTAAAGATCTTGAGATGGGGTGATTATCCTGGATTATGTGTGTAGGCCCTAAACACAATCACAAGCGTCCCTATAACAGAGGAACACAGGTAGACTGACACAAGAGAAGGCAGAGACTGGAATTATGCAGCCACAAGCCAAGGAATGCCAGCATCCACCAGAAACTACAAGAGCCAAGAAACAGAGTCTCCCCTAGAACCTCTGGAGGGGGCATGTCCCTGCTGACACCTTGATTTTGGCCCAGTAAAACTGATTTCAGATGTGTGGCCTCTGGAACTGTGATACAGTAAGTCTCTGTTGTTGTTGGGTTTTGTTGTTTTTTTGTTTGTTTTGAGACAGAGTCTCACTCATGTCACCCCAGCTGGAGTGCAATGGCGTGATCTCGGCTCACTGCAACCTCCACTTCTCGGGTTCAAGCGATTCTCTAGCCTCAGCTTCCTGAGTAGCTAGGATTACAGGCGCCTGCCACTACGCCTGGCTAATTTTTTTGTATTTTTAGTAGAGACGGGGTTTCACCATGTTGGTCAGGCTGGTCTCGAACTCCTGACCTCAAGATCTCTGTTGTTTTAAGCCACCAAGTTTGCGGTAATTTGTTACAATGGCAACTTTAATTCCAAGAATGTTCCATCTATTAAATCCCTGATTGTACTGCACTAGGAGGAGGCTGAGAAGCTGAATGATGTGGGTGAAGGCCAACAAACATGGGATTTAGAGAAAGGGAAAAAAGGAACTGACAGACCTGTGGAGCCTGGAGTTTGGGGAAGAAGTCAGGAGGTCAAAGTGATCGTTGCAGGTATACTCATCTGGGAACAAGAGCTACAATATGAGGATGATATGTGACAGAAACAGACCAGCAGTCCAGCTTTTCTAGGCCAATTCTTGGATGAAGCCTGTGGAGAAATGAGGTGGGCACAGGAAGGAGCATAGATGATGTTGAGGCATGCAGTCTGGCTTCATGGTTAAAAGCAAAGGCTGTGGGATTAGAAAGACATGGATCTAGCTTCCAGTTCCACACCACCTACTAAGCGTGAGAGATTCGGACAAGTTTCATTCCTCTTAGAACCTCAATTCTTCTACCTATTAAGTAGGATTATTAATATCCATACCGCAGATCAAGTCAAACAATTACTGTAAGCACACGGTGAGTGCTTTAAAATGCAGGTGTCATTATTACCATTATTGTCATCAGTATTATTACTATGAATATGACTGTAGCTATTACAGGATTAGTCTCCCTACCCTTAGGTACTGCAGCATTTCTATCATTTTTTTAGGAACAGTGTGGCAAGCAGACGAGTGGCCAGGACAGTGCAGAGGTTTGAGCTGTGGCACCCGGCGTGACCTCCCATTCCCGGCCGGGTCCCGGTGACAGATCCGCCGCCTCCACTCTGCAACCCCTCGCCGCAGTGACACGCCGCCCCGCTGCTGGCCGGCCCGAGCCCCCTCCCCAGCGCCGGCCTCACCTTGTCATAGTTCTGCATGAGGCGGCTGATACCCTCGCGCTCGACTTGCCATTCGGGTTTCTTCAGTTGCTTCCTCAATTGCTTCTTTTTGTTCTGCCTGTGGCTGTGTTTTTTCTTCCAGCGATTGAAGCTCCGCACCGGGTCGGGTCGGGCTCCCGAACCCGGAGAGTCGGCAGTTTTCCCCATTGCGGCGACGGCAACAGCTGGGTTCACCCCCAGACACGAGACACCTAAGGCCAGGATCGCGGAAACAGCATGGGGAAAATGCACAGAGGCGCATGCGCGAACCCAAAAGCCCGCCCCCGAGCTTTTGAAACCGGGGCAAGTGCCAACGACGTCAATGAAAAGGAGGGCTGTGGTTGGTGAATTGGCTCCTGCAGGGAGGAGCAGTCTGGGGAAACGGAGGCGGGCTGAGAGACGCCGGGAGCACGCCGGCTCTTTAAAAAGACGCATGCGCACTGTTGTTGTTACTATGGTGACGTCATACGCTGAACCTTTAAGGGGTGTTCACCCATTTACTCCAGGTTCAACTTTGCGAAGCGTTCCTGAGTGTGTGTGTACCCACATACAAACTGAATGAAAATTTTGACCATCGTTTTGCACATTTCGGGCCAACGAGTCAAAAGATTTGCCCAAAAGTAAACAGCTAATGACCTCTGATTTCCATCCACGGCGTTTGTACTTCCTCAGGAATAAAAATGAATATTCTATATTCTTCTAATGCCCCTCTAGGTTTTCCTTTTCCTATGGACCCCTCAGACTCTAGCTGCAACAGCAAGGAAACTGGAATGGAATCAAACTGAATTTACCTTAAAATGCTATTATGGAGACAAAATGATAACTAAACGTAAAGAAGTAAGTAATAGAGGCCGAGCATGGTGGCTCACACCTGTAATTCCAGCACTTTGGGAGGTCGAGATGAGTGGATCACCTGAGGTCAGGAGTTCGAGACCAGCCTGGCCAATATGGTGAAACCCCGTCTCTACTAGAAATACCAAAAAAACTAGCCGGGCGTGGTGGCGGGCGCCTGTAGTCCCAGCTACTCGGAGGCTGAGGCGGGAGAATGGCGTGAACCCGGGAGGCGGAGCCTGCAGTGAGCCGAGATCGCGTCACTGCACTCCAGCCTGGGCAACACAGCGAGACTCCGTCTCAAAAAAAAAAAAAAATTAGCCAGGCATGGTGGCACACACCTATAATCCCAGCTACTCTGGAGACTGAGGCAGGAGAATCGCTTGAACCCCAGGGGCGGAGGTTATAGTGAGCCGGGATCGCCCCACTTCACTACAGCCTGGGCGAAAGAGTGAAACTCCATCAAAAAAAACATAAAGGAGGTAATAGAAAAGTTATTGCAAGTTGGCCATTTAAGTGAACTGGCTTTCAATGAATTGAGTTTTTTTGACACATTTACCTACAGCCTCCAGGAAAACACAGGATGGGGTGGGAAAGCTCAGTTGTGGCAAAGGAAATTGGAAAATTGAGTTCAAAGTTCACAGGCAGAATTTTGGGCCCTCAAATTCCCTTTCCAACCCCACATATCCAGATCACTACTCTCAACTCTATGTCCATCCTCCAAACAGGGCATGGCTTATCGGAAGGGAGTGAGGACAGGAGGTGAACTAGAGAATTTCCACACTCAGGGACACTAGATGTGGTAGACAGTAAAGCTCAATAAGGAGTGATTATATAAAAGTATATACAATCCTCAAAAAATTAAAAATAGAACTCCACGTGAGCCAACATTTTCACTTCTGGGTGTATGTAGCCAAAATAAACGAAAGCAGGGTCTCAGATATTTGCACACCGTGTTCACCATGGCACTATTCACAATAGCTAAAAGGTGGAATCAGCCCAAGTGTCTGTCAACTGATGAATGAGTAAACAAAACATAATAAATACATAAAATGGACTATTATTCAGCCTTCATAAAGAAGGAATTTCTGACACATGCCACAACGTGGATAAACCTTAAGAATATTAAGCTAAGTGAAATAAGCCAGTCACAAAAGGACAAATACTATATATGGTTCTATTTACATGAGGTACTTAGAGTTGTCAAAATGATAGAGAAAGTAGAATGGTGGTTGCCAGGGACTCAGGGAGGGGCCAATGAGGGGGTTACTGTTTAATCAGTACAGAGTTCCAGTTTGGCAAGATGAAAAGAGTTCTGCCAATTGGTTGCACAACAATGAGAATGTATTTAATGCAACTGAATTGTATACTTACAAATGGCTAAAGTGGTAAATTTTATGTGATGTGTACTTTACTAATTATGTATACCACATATGCATACTCACAGAACAATAAGGCCCTCAGCTATAACTCACTTTTTTCCTAAAACTGTAGGAGTCAGGCATGTATGCACCCCAGGCAAGAAAATGGAAGGTTCAACCCTCGGAAAACTGAATGCCCAAGAGAAAGATCTCAATATAATAACATCTAGGGACCAGGCATGGTGGCTCACAGCTATAATCTCAGCACTTTCCAAGGCCGAGGTGGGAAGATTGCTTGAGCCTGGAAGTTCGAGACCAGCCTGGGCAACATAGTGAGATCTTGTCGGTACCAAAATTCAAAAAAATTAGCCAAGCTCGGTGTCACACACCTTAATCCCAGAAACTAGGGGGCCGAGGCAGGAAGATCACTTGAGCCTACGGAAGTCAAGGCTGCAGTGAGTCCTGATACTGCCACCGCACTCCAGCGTGGGTGACAGAGCCAGACTCTGTCTCAAAATAAAAAAAGAGAGAAAAAGAAAAAAGACATTTTGGCAGCTGCCAAATAAATGGCAAGTCACTAACCACCCCCTTGCTCTTTAGTGAAACTTATCAGTTAATAAGCCCTCCATTCACTCATTTCTAATCAGCCTTATTCTTAAATATAGGAGAATAACCAAGGACCAACAAATATTTTAGGAAATCCTTTGACTTAAAAGTTTTAAGCCAAAACTAGTAAACTAATGCAGAAAGCAAAATAAGCCTTCAAAAAAATCATTATCAATATTCTTAGCAAAATAAAGCCTCATATCCAAGAAATAAGAACAGGGAATACTCAGAGAACAAAACAAAATTCTTCATAGAAGTCATTTTGTGTGTTACATAAATCAAATTGTTAACATAAAATAGTGGAAAATTCAAATTTTAGTCACAAGAACTCAATATCACATTCCAAAGTCATTAGGATTTAATAATTTGTGATGAAAATAGTTAATATATTGATCACTTAAAATGACAGCTTTATAACGGTTTCTATGCTTAGTTGCTCCAATACCTTGTTTTCTGTAGAAATGACCCCTAGATAGGCTTCCAGTTGTGATCCTGAGGACATTAAATATGTTTTAACACGTTTTAAGACTCTATATTCTCCACTGCCAACCAATATTCACAAAGATCCTAAAGAACTTTAAAAAAAAATTTGGAAATGTGCCTGGTAACTACTGCTATTAATACAAATAGAGGCAATACGCCAGTAGGGGAGGGAGGGTCCATACTAAAATTTAGGGAGAAAATGTAATATTTGGCCAGGCATAGTGGGTTATCCCTGTAATCCCAGCACCTTGGGGAGGCGAAGACAGGTGGATCACCTGAGGTCAGGAGTTCAAGACCACCAGCCTGACCAACATGGTGAAACCTTGTCTCTACTAAAAATACAAAAATTAGCCACGTGTGATGGCACGTGCCTGTAATCCCAGCTACTCAGGAGGCAGAGGCAGGAGAATCGCTTGAACCCTAGAAGTGGAGGTTGCAGTGAGCCAAGATCGCGCCATTGCACTCCAGCCTCGGCGACAAGAGAGAGACTCCATCTCAAAAAAAAAAAAAAAAAAGTAATATTTGTAGTTCATCATACATTGATACCCCATCTAATATTATCCATCACTTAGTTTCTATTTGTAAGTTTGCAACAGTTTATCATCAAAATTATTCAAATTGCACGTCTCAAAACTCTGAAAAGATCATTATATTCTTTCAGTACTTTAAAACTTTTTTAAAAGATTATCTGATTTAGCAAGATAATAATGGTAGTGATGAGCACAATCATTGCCCAGATCTCAGTTTGTAAAGACCATTTTTTTCCAATCAAATGATCTAGAGCTCTTTGAAGAAATAGCTAATTCCAGGGCTGACACAAAGAAAGTACAAGATAAGCTAGAATATCTTGAAGTGCCAGAAAATAAAGAAATGCTCAAAGAATTATGGAATGGAAGGCACAGTTCTATTTCTTGACCTAGGTGATAGGTATGAGGAAATATGCCTAATAATAGTTCAGTAGATTCTACACTTGTTTTACGTAGCTTTCTATAGTGGAAAAAATAAAACAGAATATGTAACCCCAAAATATGCCTCTTTGATAAAAAATTATTTTTTAGCTAAAGACAATTAAGAAGCAACAAACACAGGAAGAGCTCTTCCTATCCTCCCGCTTTGCTTAAACAGAGGATATAAATTGCCCTTTACTGGAAACAATTCTAGTTGTCATAGCAGCCCAGAGACAGCACCAGAGGAATCTGCAAACTAATCTTACTCCATTAGTTTCTTCACATACATTTACCTTCCACGGTTTCCCACATTTGGAAGCCCAAAACTGTTTTCCTTTTCCTGTCATTTCTCTACAAGTGTATTGTCCTTTGTTGAAGATGCTATATAAGCCAGAGTTCTCAGCCACTGCTTTGAGTTACTTTCCATTAAAGTTACTCTCATGTGATGCACACTGCACACATTACTAAACTTGTTCATTTTGCTGTTTTAATCTGTCTTTTGTCACTGGGTTCTGTTCTAACTATAATTTTATGAGGTTTGAGGAAAATTATATTTCCCCCCAATAATAGGAAAATAAGGCCTCATATCCAAGAAGTAAGAACAGGGAATACTCAGAGAACAAAACAAAATTCTTCATAAAAGTCATTTTGTTTGCTATATAAATCAAATTGTTAATATAAAATAGTGGAAAATTCAAATTTTAGTCACAAGAACTCTATATCACATTCCAAAGTCATTAGGTATATTATGTTTTTTAATAAAATGATTTAAAATATAAAATGTTTACAACAAAAGTCATGCCAAATTGGTACTGAGCAAATACATTTAAATATTGATGTTTTCAAAATATAACTTTGACTAGCATTTTACACATTATCTAGACAATTTATCTGTTAAAATATCAATAATTTATAAAAGAACATTGTTTACTGCCTCTAATTGAGTATTAGTAGCAGGATAGCCTCAACTGGACTTCTACATCATGTATTTTACAAGGGTTTCAAAATTAACCTGAGTACATGTTCATTTCAATGTTTCAACAATGTTACAACAGCTAAAAGGTAATTGTATAATTCTTGGATTATACAAAATTTTCAACAGTTTAAAACCGTCAGGCTCACACCTGTAATCAACACTTTGGGAGGCTAAGGCAGAAGGATTGTTCAGGCCAGGAGTTCAAGAGCTGCCTGAGCAACATAGCCAGACCCCATCTCTACAAAAAAATTTAGAAATTAGGCCAGGCAATCCCAGCAGTTTGGGAGGCCAAAGCAGGTGGATCATCTGAGGTCGGGAGTTCCAGACCAGCCTGACCAACATGGAGAAACCCCGTCTCTACTAAAATACAAAATTAGCTGGGCATGATGGCACATGCCTGTAATCCCAGCTACTTGTGAGGCTGAGGCAGGAGAATAGCTTGAACTCGGGAGGCGGAGGTTGCGGTGAGCCGTGATTGCGCCATTCTATTCCAGGCTGGGCAACAGGAGCGAAACTCCATCTCAAAACAAAAAAGAATTTAAAAAAATTTGCCAAGTGTGGTGATGCACACCTGTAGTCTTAGCTACTCAGGAGGCTAAGGTGGGAGGATCACTTGAGCTGAGAAGTTCAAGGTTATAGTGAGCTATGATAGCACTACTGCACTCCAGTCTGGGTGACAGAGGGAGATGCTGTCTCAAAAGAAAGTTTACAAAAGAGTTTCACCTTTTTTTTTTTACCATGAAGTTTAAAGAATGCACAACGAGTATGGAGTGCTCTGTAATACTTGTTGGAAATCTTCCTGTCGAAATCAATGTTGTTCTTTATGTACATAAATTGTGGTACTGTCATATCTCTGACCTTCACATTTTAATAGTAATTATATTATTATTATTACCAGAACCAGATTTCAGTTTCCTAGATATCGATGAACAAGAAGGGACTTTATTTTTTTAAGGGAAGATTATTTTCAGTTTGCCATAACACCCTTTACCTCAAAACTGTAGCATTTCAAACTTCAGTCAGGTTATTTCTTTTCACTGTAACAATTTTTACACTGCTGTAAAAAACATTTTTGGCATTTACTCTGAATTCAACCTTCCGTTAATCTCTTACTGCTTTTACTTTTATGGAGAAGTAACTGAACCAAGATGGTGGTGACATGCTTTCAAGACATTACAAGAACAGAAATACATGGTCCCAGATCAAAAGATCTCCTTCCCCTCACATTATTTTGGTTTCTAGTCTGTGTTTATAAGTAATCTATGAAATATGCAGATCAGATGATTCCACAGTTATGTCATCTGCTAGCAAAATCTATATTCACATATAGAAATACAGGATTTTAGAAGTCTATAAATCTAACACAATTGTTATTTGTTCTATCTGGGATCTATACATGTTGTAACTAAAGTAACTGGACAATATTTAGAATTCTTGCTTTATTTAAATAATAAAATGATTTTATTCAATATGATAGTGTTAACTATTTGGTTTTATATTTTATCCTCTAAATATAAACTCTATTTCACAGCACCAATAACTACACATACTATACTTTTCAAATCAGCTTTTATCTTTGAATACTTAACACTTTGCTGATGTGCTTTTTCATTTTCCTTATGGTTTCTAAGAAGAGGTAATATATGCCAGTCTTTTCATCCATTTGCATAATATCGTTTATTTTTTTCATCTCCAGACAGTTTTTAATAAAGGCAGACTCCTTCAAGGTACAATCAAGTAACCAGAATCTAGTAACTTTTACTGTTTGAAAAGTTTGTGTTTAAAAGCTTACAAAAGCTTCCACCTGTGCTCTTCTTTTAAAGATTTTTTTTTTTTTTTTTTTTTTTTTTTTGGCTTGTGATAGTTTCCAACAAGAATGACCCACGTTTTAATATTCAGGTTACCTGGCCGTATACCCAAACTGAGAAAATGTTATACAAATGTATATCCTATTTATTTCTCTTCTAATTTTTATGTAAATTAATCTCTTGTGGTTGACATGAAGGTAAAAAGTAAATTCCCATCCTGCTCTCAATTCTATGCTCTAATGAAACTAGTGTCTTTCTCTTTTTTTCTCAGTATTATCTATATTTGTGTTGAAAAAAAATATTCAATTATCTCAAGAATATTATTTTGTTCCTCTATAATGGCTTGCTTTTTTCTGTTTTCTCATTCTATTAATTTTTAAATTTTTTTTCTGATGTCTAGTAAGAAATTATATAATAGCTTAGTATTTTATCTCAGAATTTATACAGATTTAAAGCACTATAAATGAAAAAAAGCTGTTAAATTTTAACAGTGATTTTTCACTGCTTCACTGTGAGCATAGAAAGCTTTTAAAAAATAGTACTTCCTGAACTTTTGCCAAAAATATTCCAATTCTGTAAGTACGAAACAGAAACCAGGCAATTCTGTTTCATAGGGACCTCTAGTCTAGTAAATTACAATTAATCATAATAATTGAAGCTGATTATAATTAATTATATAATTTGAATCAGTTCAAGTTGAATACCACCAAAATTAAGCCATAATAAAACTATGAAAATTAACATACAAAGGGAAAATAGTAATAAATAAAGTTTCCACATGCCATTGATTCGTTGTTGTTGTTGTTGTTGTTGTTGTTGTTGTTGTTTGAGATAGGGCCTCACCCAGGCAGGAGTGCAGTGACACAATCAGGGCTCACTGAAGCCTTGAACTCCTGGGCTCAAGCCATCCTCCCGCCTCAGTCCCCCAAGGAGCTGGGACCACGGGCACATGCCACCATGCCTGGCTAATTTTTTATATTTTTAGTAGAGACAGAGTTTTGCCATGGTACCCAGGCTGGTCTCGAACTCCTGGACTCAGGCGATCTGCCTGCCTCAGCCTCCCAAAGTTCTGGGATTACAGGTGTGAGCCACTGCACCCTGCCTGGCCTTGATTCATATTTGAACCATAGATAATAATAAGATGCTTAATAAAATCAGCTCTACTCATCAATGTTATCAATACAACTTACTGTGGCACTCACACATAAGGATTACTGAGATGCTTAACAAAACCATCTCTATTCATCAATGTTGTCAATAAAAATTACTGTGGTTATCACACATAAGGATTCTCATACTGTGGTTCACTAGTAAAAATACTTGAAGACTCATGCCCTAATCACTTGTCTGAGATAAACTTAATTTCTACCACTATTTACACTTAGTGAGAAATTGGAACTTCTAGATAGATATTTTTGGTCTGTCACGGGCCAGCAGGTGGCAGGGTAGGATTAAGTGCTAGCTTTCCCTTGGGATTGGACTGAATTTGGCCTGGGTTTTTATAGTCACTCAGTAATTTGATGTACTGGTAAGTTTGTCTGCCTTATTAAAACATTGAATTTTTAAGACATGCTTTATTTACAATTAATACTCCCAAAATTCTACTTTTAATTCATTCTTCCAACGATTCTTTTTAATTCACAGGAAGTAATTGCTAACATTTGTTGAGCACCTAATAAGTGCTATTTCTAACTTCATTACATACATTCTCTCTAAACCTCACACAACTCATTTTCCAGATGAGAAAACTGAAGGCAAGAAAGATTAAATAATATGTCCAGGGTCATTTGTGACCTAATACTTGATATCATTGGTATTGTCTCCCACTGCAAAACATATAATTTTGATTTATTCCATCATGGAAAGACTTCCAACTCTCCTGTTCTAAAAAGAATTAGGATCTTCATAAATAGCAGTTTATCGTCTACTGAGGCCAATTTTACAGAGTTCAGTTATTCGAGTTAACCTTGAATCTAATTGTTCACTACCTATGTACAATTTCCATATATTTCTCTGTCTTACACAGTGTTAAAGCAAACTAAATATGGCCTGAGAAGGACTCTGTGTTTCTATATTTGAGTTCTTGTGGACGAACTGTAACCTAGTTTTATAGGCAGACAAGATTGAAAATCTAATTTAGGAGTATGCACCTGTAACAATAACTGAGTCTTGGCCAATCCTAGTGGCCATACTTCAACCACTCATAGACTCCTAAGTGTTCAAACTGTGTTCAAATAAGGCAAACACCAACGTGTAACCAATTCAGCTGTTTCTGTGCCCCACTTCTGATTTCTGTATGTCGCTTCTGTTTTTTAAATCTATAAATTTGTTCTGACCACAAGGCATCCCTGGAGCCTCTCTGAATCTGCTGTGATTCTGGGGGCTGCCCAACTTGCAAATCATTCATTGCTCAATTAAACTCCTTTCAATTTAATTCAGCTGAAGTTTTTCTTTTTCTTTACATTCTTTCTTTTTTTTTCTTTTTTTTTTTTTAGACAAAGTCGCTCTGCTCGCTCTGTCGCCCAGGCTGGAGTGCAGTGGCATGATCTTGGCTCACTGCAACATCTGCCTCCCGGGTCCAAGCAATTTTCCTCCCTCAGTCTCCCCAGTAGCTGGGATTACAGGTGCCCGCCACCAATCACAGCTAAGTTTTGTATTTTTAGTAGAGACAGCGTTTTGCCATGTTGGCCAGGCTGGTCTCAAATTCCTGACCTCAAGTGATCTGCCCAACTCCGCCTCCCGAAGTGCTGGGATTACAAGCATGAGCCACCATGCCTGACCAAGTTTTTCTTTTAACCAATTGATTAAATAAGAAATCTTTACTAAAAGATTTCCAGTTTCAGCTCTAACAAGTAAAGAGCTTGGATGTTGTCACTCCCATTTTTACAATAAGAAAAATCTGGACAAAGTGAAAATCAATGAATTTTCTTGAACCCACCAGAGAACTGAGTTTTCAGGGCAAACTGCTACACTGAAATCTGGAGGGAAAGGCTAACTTAGAGACTTACAGCTGGGATCTGCCCATCAGGAGAAGAAGTTTCTGAAACCATAAACTGGTAGGAACACTTACATGGTGATTTTGATGAATTGTTGGAGGCTGAGTATAGACTAGCATGAGAGTGGGGGCCTGTCCCACCAAATTCTCAAGGTAAAGATCTAAGAAAGTTGCTCTTATGGCTCTGATAGGGATGAAGGGTAAAGTAATTGTGAAATAGGCCCAAAGCACTCTCCATATCAAAGGAAGTCCTGCTCTCCAGGGAAAACAACTTAACCAGAGCCTTGTGCCACAGTCACAAGGAAAGGGCTTTCTTCTCACTCCAGCCCCTATCTTCCCATCTCACCTATGGCAGAGGAAAAGTTATATAAGAAGAAATACTTATGAAGGTCACAGGCCAGACACATAGACCCAGTAAAAGATAGAGATTGGGAAAATTATAAACAGCTCCCTCTCCTCTATGTCTCACCATCACTCCAGCAAGGCTCCAGTGTACTCATATATTATAATAAAATAATATTATATATATTAGTACTAACTTTCTTTAGAGACAGAATCTTACTCTGTCACCCAGGCTGGAGTGCAGTGGACCAATCTCAGCTCACTGCAACCTCCACTTCCCGGGTTCAAATGATTTTCATGCCTCAGCCTCCCTAGCAGCTGGGGATTACAGATACATGCCACCATGCCCAGCTTTTTTGTTTTGTTTTGTTGTGTATTGTATTTTTAATAGAGACAGGGTTTTACCATGTTGGCCAGGCTGGTCTCCAACTCCTTGCCTCAAGTGATCTGCCCGCATTGACCTCCCAAAGTGCTGGGATTACAAGCACAAGCCACCATGCTCCAACTTACTGTACTATAATAGTAGTGAAGTATAACTTAAAAAGCTGCAAGACGCAGACTTTTTCTAAAGAGAAGAACTTAGGGAAGCCCAAAATCAACAGAAGAAACAAAGCTGAGAACACTGTAGGAATTTGTAGATGCCTCTGGCATCCACAGCTACAGCAAACATCAAACTAAGCTCAACTCCAGCAAGATTAACATCAATCCTCACACATTTCATGTAGAGCTTTCAACAAAAAAATTCAAGGCATGTCAAAAGATACTACAAGAAACGTCTGAAGAGATGAGACAAGCATCAGAACCAGACTCAGATGTGAAAAAAATGTTGGAATTATGAGACAGGGACTTTAAAATAACTATGGCCAATATGTTAAAGACTTTAATGAGGGAAAAAAAAGACAATATGCAAGAACAGGTGAAGAAGATAAGCAGAGAAATTGAAATGTCAGATACCAAAAATACTGTAACAGAAATAAAGCCTTTATTGGGCTTGCCAGTGTACTTGACACAGTCAAGTCAAGTTAAGAATGCATTAACTTGAAGACAGATCAATAAAAACTTCCCAAGCTGGACTGAATAGAGAAAAAAAGAGGAAAATCTGCAGAGGCCAAGTACTGTCAAAAATATAACTTATGTATAATTGGAATACCAGAAAGAGAAGAAAGAGAGAAGGGAACGGAAGCAATATTTGAAGCAATAATGACTACAAACTTTCCAAAATTAGTGACAAACTCCAAACCACACATCATGGAAGTCCAGAGAACACCAAGCAGAATAAATACCAAAAACCAACAAAGCAAACAAGCACACTACATGTAGGCACATGATATTTAAACTACAGAAAATTACAGACAAATGAAATCTCGAAAGAGGTCAGAGGAAAAATTTAAAAGTACCTATTGAGGAACAAGGCTAAGAATGACAGTTTCTCATCAGAAACCTGATAAGCACAAAGAAAATGGAGTGAAATACTTAAAATGTGATATTAAAAACGCACGCGTACACGCACACACACACACACCTCTTAAAACTCAGTGATAAGAAACCAAATTCAATATGAAAATGGGCAAATCAGGAGTTTGAGAGACCAGCTTGGGCAACAATCGAGACCCCATCTCTACTAAAAAGTAAAATTTACAAATTAGCCCAGTGTGGTGATATGTGCCTGTAGTCCCGACTACTCAAGAGGCTGAGGCTGGAGGATTGCTTGAGCCCAGGAAGTCAAAGCTACAGTGAGCCATGATGACATCACTGCACTCCAGCCTGGGCTGCAGAGCAAGACCCTGTTTCAAAAGTAAAAACAAAATAAAAATAATCAATAAAATTAAAATGAGCAAAAGGTGTTCACAGACACCTCATGAAAGGAGACATACAGACACCAAAAAGCATATGAAAAGATGCCCAAATTATTAATCATTAAGGAATTGCGAATTAAAACAACAATGAGATTCTACAGTATACCCATTAGAATGGCCAAAATTCAGAACACTGACAACACCAAAGACTTCATATTGGGTGAGATGTTTAAGTTGGCCCTCATTTTTCTGTTTTATAGCAAAAGGTACATTTCTTTTTTTTTTTTTTTTAACCTTTTTTTCAACATCTTTATTCTTTCTTTCTTTTTTTTTTTTTTTTTTTACTTTAAGTTCTGGGATACATGTGCAGAATATGCAGGTTTGTTACATAGGTATACACGTGCCATGGTGGTTTGCTGCACTCGTCGACCCATCATCTACATTAGGTATTTCTTCTAATGCTATGCCTCCCCTAGCCCCCAACCCACCGACAGGCTCCAGCAAAAGGTACATTTCTAACATTCAAGTGAATTGGTGCAATGAGTATATTAAGCTTTTTTGTTTGTTTTTGGTTTTTGGTAGAGACAAGAGTCTCCTTACGTTGCCCAGGCTGGTCACAAACAATCCTCCCACCTCAGCCTCACAAAGTACTAGAATTACAGACATGAGCAATGACTTCTGGCCTAAATCAAGATATTATCAATTAAAACTGTCATTTATGCAGCATATATATATATATATATATTTTTTTTTTTTTTT
>NW_016816813.1:400355-409134 GCF_001698545.2 Rhinopithecus bieti
CCTCGTGATCTGCCTGCCTCGGCCTCCCAAAGTGCTGGGATTATAGGCGTGAGCCACAGCGCCCAGCATTTTTTTCATTTTTAAATAAAGACAGGGTCTCACTCTGTTGCCCAGGCTGGAGTGGAGTGGTGCAATCATGGCTCACTGCGGCCTCGATCTCCTGAGCTCAAGTGATCCTCCTGCCTCAGCCTCCTGAACTGCTAGGACCACAGGTGTGCATTACCATGCGTGTCTAATTTTTTTAAAAAAATTGTAAATACAGGGTCTTACTATGTTGCCTAAGCTTGTCTCTTTTTTTCTTTTTCTTTTCCTTTTTTTGTAGAGACAGGGTTTCGCTATGTTTCCTGGGCTGGTCTGAAACTTGTGACCTCAAACAATCCTTCCACCTCAGCCTCCCAAAGTGCTGGGATTGCAGGCATGAGCCACCATGCCTGGCTTTTATTTTATTTGGTAAAAAGAAGCCAGTGTAGCTGATGCATTGGTTCAGGGCCCATAGGCTGTGAGATGCCTACACACCTATGTCTAGGTAGGAGGTTGCCAGCAAAGGTTTTTCAACTATCTCCTTTTCTCAGTGCTTCTCCTCCCTTCAAGACTGCATTCCCAGAAAAGAGGGAACTGAAAAAAAGGAGATGGGAAGCATAGACAAGGAAAAGAAAGCAAGGGAAAAGTCAAGTTGGTAGAGCTGCATGCTCTCTTCAAACTCTTGTGTATTATCCTGTCTACGATGGAGGAGGCTCAAACTCAACTCCTCAACTGCCTTGGCTCTAAGGATGATCCTAAGGTAGCATTCAGGGCAAGGGAAGCAGCTGTGTATGGAAGCATCAGCTTTCTATTGCTTCTATATTCTCAATCTCAGCAGAGAGAGGAAAGTTGCGCTTTCACATTCCCCTCCTCTCTCAACGAAGCAAAGCAAAACAAACATTTTTTTTTTTTTTTTTTTTTTGAGATGGAGTCTTTCTCTGTCGCCCAGGCTGGAGTGCAGTGGCGCCATCTCCGCTCACTGCAAGCTCCGCCTCCCGGGTTCATGCAATTCTCCTGCCTCTGCCTCCTGAGTAGCTGAGACTACAGGCACCCGCCGCCACGCCTGGTTAATTTTTTTCTATTTTCACTAGAGACGGCGTTTCACCATGTTAGCCAGGATGGTCTCGATCTCCTGACCTCGTGATCTGCCCGCCTTGGCCTCCCAAAGTGTTGGGATTACAGGCGTGAGCCACAGCGCCCCGCCAATTCTTTGTAACTTAATCAGGATCACGTGGGTCCGGGAGGTTGAGGTTGCAGTGAGTTATGATGGTGCCACTGCACTACAGCCTGGGTGACCAAGCAAGAACCTGGATCATGTCAGTGCACTGCAGCCTGGTCTACAGAGTGAGACTCTGTCTGAAAAAAAAAAAAAAAAAATCTGAGTATGTACCACCTGTAGTGCAAGTATGCAGAATGGCTCCCACTCATGTACACTTTGTCACCACAAGGAATAGTAGAATAGTCTAGAGGATGAACTAGCTTCTGCCACTAGAAATCTATACCCAAGATACTCTTGTTCGTGGAAGAGATCAACTACAGGAAATGTTAAGAGTTTATCCAAGGTGCTTTCCTAGGAGTTAGAGACTAGTATAATTTCATTTGACAGTTGACCTGAGTTAATGTTCTGCTCTTTTGTTCAATGTTTGCAAGACCTTGGCTAAGCACTTAACTTCTTTGTATCTCATAGGAATCAAAGAAATCACTGAGCAATGCAGACATGCAAACTTATGCCATTATGCATCTTTGCACTTGGAATGAGTCCTTTTCCTATGCGGATTATAAAACATTTAGTCTCACAGATTCTATGAGAGTATTATTATCTTGAGGCATTTAGGGTAATTTACTGATGTACATGCAAATTCTCATACAGACTTTTAAAACAAATGTTTCATTTTAGAAGGGTTTTAGTTACACAGAATTTTTGTAAAGATAGCACACATAGTTCCTATATGCCCCACAGTTTCCTGTATTATTAATATCTAATGGTATATTTGTCACAATTACTGAATCCATATTGATGTCTTATTAACTGAAGCGAAGACTTGATTTGAATTTCCTCCATGTATGCCTAATGTCATTTTTCTGTTGCAGAATCCCATCTAGCATACCACATTTCATTCAGTTGTCATGTCTTCCTATGTTCCTTTGTCTGTAACAGTATCTCACTATATATATATATTTTTTTTTTGAGTCAGTGTCTTGCTTTGTCACCCAGGCTGGAGTATAGTGGTATAATCACTCCAGCCTTGACCACATGTGCTCAAGAGATACTTCCACCTCAGCCTCTTGAGTTTCTGGAACCACAGGTGTATGCCACCATGCCCGGCTAATTCTTTTATATTTTATTTGTACAGACAGGATTTCCCTATGTTGTCAAAGCCGGCCTCAAACTCCTAGGCTCAAGCAATCCTCCCACCTTGGCCTCTCACAGTGCTGGAATCACAGGCATAAACCACTGTGCCCAGCCCTTTCCTTGTTTTTGATGACCTTGGCAGTTTTGAGGAGTACTGGTTAAATATTTTGTAGACTATCCTTTGATTAAGATTTTCTGACATTTTTCTCATGATTGGACTGGGATAATGTTGTGTGGGGAGAAAGATCAAAGAGGTAAAGTCATTTTTATCACTTCATTTCAAGTCATTTTCACATCATCATATCAGTGTGACTTATCACGGTTGATACTGATCTGGGCTACTTGGCTGAGGTATCCTTTATTAGGTTTCTTCACTGTAAAGTTACTCTTTTTTTCTTTCTTTCCGTACTGTACTCTTTGCAAGGAAGTTACTATATTCAGCCCAGATTTAAGGAGCAGAGAGTTACGCCCCATCTCATTAAGGGTGTCTATATAAATTATTAAAAATTCTGCTGCCATTTATTTATATCAGAATGGACCCATGGATATTTATTTTTGTACTTTGAGTTACTAGCCAGTAATAGTGATTGATTTTGTTACTCAAGTTTTTTCCAGCTCTGATTATTGGGAGCTCCTTCAGTTGACTCTTTCAGTTGAACCCCATCATTATGGGGTTTTGTTTTCTTTTGCATTTCAAGAACTTACTTCCTGACCCTACAAGATGTTCCAGGGTCATTTTCCTGGTGCACGCCTATGTAACTGTCAATGAAATATAGGCCCTGGGGGAAGAAGAATCCATGTAGATCAAAAAGAGCTTGTCAAATTTAGGAAGCAAGAGATGAAATTATTTAAGGATTAAAAAATTAACAGAAAGATAACCTTCCCATGATCACTTTAACTGATAAAGCCTTTGCTACGAACTGCCTCAGCCTGGACACAAACCGTTCATGACTGGAATCAAGCTAATATGTTCAAGTTAGAAAGCCAACAATTCCAAAGTGGAATTGGAACATTCCAACTCCACTATTTTAGTTATTTTAAAATATACAATATATTATTATTAACTATAGTCATCCTATTGTGCTACAAAATACTAGATCTTATGCATTTTATCTAACGTATTTTTGTATCCATTAAACATTCCCACTTTATCTCCCTCTCCCTATTAGTCTTCCCAGCCTCTGGAACCCATCATTCTATTCACTGCCTTCATGTGATCAAATTTTTTAGCTCCCATATATGAGTGAGAACATGTGATATTTGTATTTTTGTGCCTAGCTTATTTCTCTTAACAAAAATGGCCTCCAGTTCCATCCATGTTGTTGTTGCAAATGACAAGATTTTATTCTTTTTTATGGATGAATAATATTCCACTGTGCATTTATACCAGATTTTCTTTATCTGTTCATCTATTGATGGACACTTAAGCTGATTCCATACCTTGGTTATTTTCAATAGTGCTGCAAATAAACACAGAAGCGTAGATATCTCTTTGATATACTGATTTCCTTTCTTTTAGATATATACGCAGCATTGAGATTTCTGGATCATATGGTAGTTCCATTTTAGTTTTTTGAGGAGCCTCCTGCTGTTCTCCACAGTGCCTATACTACATTCCCACCAATAGTGTATAAGTGTTCCCCTTTCTCCACATCCTTGCCAGCATCCGTTATTGTCTGTCTTTTGGATAAAAGCCATCTTAACTGGGTGAGGTGATACCTCATTGTGGTTTTAAATTTGCATTTCTCTGATGATTGATGATGTTGAGCATTTTTCATATACCCATATACCTGTTAGCCATTCATATGTCTTCTTTAGAGAAATGTCTGTTCAGATCTTTTGCCCATTTTTCAATCAGATTATTTGATTATTTATTGTTAAGTTCTTTGAGCTCCTTATATATTCTGATTATTAATCTCTTGTCAGATGGGTAATTTGCAAACATTTTTTCAATTCATTTTGTTGATTGTTTTCTTTGCTGTACAGAAGCTTTTTAGCTTGATGTGATGTCATCTGTCCATTTTTGCTTTGGTTGCCTGTGGTCTTTGAGGTCTTTGAGGTCTTACTCAAAAAATGTTTGCCCATACCAATATCCTGAAGTGTTTACCCAATATTTTCTTCTAGTAGCTTCATAGTTTCAGGTCTTACATTTAAGTTTTGAATCCATTTGGATTTGATTTTTATATATGGCAAGAGATCAGGGTCTAGTTTCATTTTTCTGCATGTGGATATCCAGTTTTCCCAGTACCATTTATTACAGAGACTGTCCCTTCTCCAGTGGATGTTCTTGGTACCTTCGTCAGAAATGAGTTCACTGTAAATGCATGAATTTATTTCAGGGTTCTCTATTCTGTCCCATTGGTCTATGTGTCTGTTTTGATGCCAGTACTATGCTCTTTTGGTTACTATAGCTTTGTAGTATAATCTGTAGTCAGGTAATGTAATATCTCTAGTTTTGTTCTTTTTGCTCAGGATTGCTTTGACCATTCTGAGTCTTTTACGGTTCCATATGAGTTTTAGGATTATTTTTTCTATTTCTGTGAAGAACGTCATTAATATTTTATAGGGATTATATTTTATAGTGATTGAATCTGTGGATTTCTTTGGGTAGTATGGGTATTTTAACAATATTAATTCTTCCAATTCATGAACATGGATATGTTTTCATTTTTTTGAGTCCTCTTTATTTCACCAATTTTGTTTTGTTTTGTTTTGTTTTTGTGTTTTGTTTTGTTTTGAGACAGAGTCTTGCTCTGTCACCCAGGCTGGAATGCAATGGCATGATCTCAGCTCGCTGCAACCTCCGCCTCCCAGGTCCAAGCAATTCTCCTGCCTCAGACTCCCAAGCAGCTAGGATTACGTACGCCTGCCACGGCTAATTTTTTGTATTTTTAGTAGAGAAGGGGTTTCACCACGTTGGCCAGGCTGGTCTCGAACTCCTGACTTCAGGTGACCCACCAGCCTCAGCCTTCCAAAGTGTTGGGATTACAGGCATGAGCCACCACACCCAGACTCATCAATGTTTTATAGTTTCATTGTAGAGAGCTTTCAGTTCCTTGGTTAAGTTATTTCCTAGGTATTTTATATTCTTTGTAGGTATTGTAAATGGGATTACTTTTTTGGTTTCTTTTTCATTTTGTTCACAGTTGACATACAGAAATGCTACTGATTTTTCTATGTTGATTTTGTATCCTGCAACCTTACTGAATTTATCCGTTCTAATAGCTTTTTGGTAGAGTCTTTAGATTTTTCTAAATATAAGATAATTATCACTTGCAAACAAGTATAATTTGACTTCTTCCTTTCCAATTTCAATGCCTTTTATTCCTTTCTCTTGTCTAATTACTCCAGCTAGGACTTCCAGTGCTAGGTTGAATAACAGTAGTCAACATGGGCATCCTTGTTTTGTTCCAGATCTTAGAGGAAAGGCTTGCTGTTTTTCCCCATTCAGTATGATACTAACTTTGGTTATGTCATATACAGCTTTTATCATGTTGAGATATGTTCCTTCTAGGCCTGGTTTTTTGAGATTTTATGACAAAAGAATGTTGAATTTTATTGAATGATTTTTCATCACCAACTGAAAATGACCGTATGTTTTTGTCCTTCATTCTATTGCTATAATGTATCAAGTTTATGGATTTGTATAGGTTGACCCATTTTTGCATTTCTACAATGATTTCCGCTTGATTATGATTAATTATCTTTTCTTTTTTTTTTTTTTTTTTTTTTTTTTTTTTTTTTTTTTTTTTTTTTTTTGAGACAGGGTCTCACTCTGTCACCCAGGCTGGAGTGCAGTAGCATGATCTCAGCTTACTGCAGCCTCAACTTGTCAGGCTCAAGCTATGCTCCCACCTCATCCTCCTGAGTAGCTGGAACTACAAGTGCATATCATCACGCCTGGCTAATGTTTTGTATTTTTAGTGGAGAATGGGTTTCACCAAGTTGCCCAGGCTAGTCTTGAAAGCCTGGGCCTGAACAATATGCCCACCTTAGCCCCCTAAAGTGCTGGGATTACAGGTGAGACCCACCACACCCGGCCCAAATTATCTTCTTAATGTGTTGTTGAATTTGGTTTGCCAGTTTTTTTGTTGAGGGTTTTTGCATCTATGTTTATCAGAAATGTTGGCCTGTAGTTTTATTTAATTTTTTTTTAGAGATGAGATCTCACTCTGTTACCAAGCTGGCGTGTGGTGATGCAATCATAGCTCACCGCATCCTTGAACTCCTGGGCTCAAGTGATTGATCTGATTTTTATTGTTTATTTTCTTCTACTAATGTTGGGTTTGTTTTGCTGTTGCTTTTCTAGTTTTCTAAGATGCACCATTGGTTGTTTATTTGAAGTTTTTCTACTTTTCTGATATAGAACTTTATTGCTATAAACTTCCCTCTTAGTACTACAATACTTTTGCATATCCCATAGGTTTTGGTATATTATGTTTCTGTTTTATTTGTTTCAAGAAATTTTTAAATTTCTTTCTTAATTTCTTCACTGACTCAATGGTCACTCAGGAGCATATTTTTTAATTTCCATGTGTTTGTATCGTTTCCAAAGTTCTTCTTCTTCTTAATTCCTAGTTCTATTCCATTGTGATCAGAAAAGATACTCAATATGATTTCAATGTTTTTGAATTTTTAAAGACTTGTTTTGTGGCCTAATATATGTTCTATACCTGAGAATGTTCCATGTGCTGAGGAGAATGTGTATTCTTTAGGACATTTAACGGAATGTCCTGTAAATGTCTATTAGCTCCATTTGGTCTGCACTGCAGACTAAGTTCAATGTTTCTTCATGGATTTTCTGTCTAAAAGACCTGTCCAATGCTGAAAATGTGATGTTGAGGCCTCTAGCTACTATTGCATTGGGTTCTATCTCTCTCTTCAACTCTAATAATATTTGCATTATATATCTAGGTGCTTCAGTGTTGGATGTAGGTATATTTACAATTGTTATAGTCTCTTGCAGAATTGACCCCTTTATCACAATATAATGACCTTCTTTGCCTCTTTTTACAGTTTTTATCTTGAAATCCATTTTTTTATCTGATATAAGTATAGCTACTCCTGCCTCCTCTCCTTTTTTGTTTTGTTTTGTTTTGTTTTTGGTTACAGGGTCTCCCTCTGTTACCCAGGCTAGAGTGCAGTGATGTGATCATAGCTCGCTGTAATATCAAACTCCTGAACTCAAGTGATCTTCTTACCTCAGCCTCCCAAGTAGCTAGGACTGCAGGTGCATGCCACCACACTCAGCTAATTTTTAAATTTTTTGTAGAGATGAGGATCTTGCTATGTTGCCCAACTGGTCTTGAACTCCTGGCCTCAAGCAATTCTCCCACCTCAGCTTCCCAAAGTGCTGGGATTACAGGTGTGAGTCACCATGCCTGGCTCTTGCTCTTTTTTTGTTTTCATTTGCATGGAATATCTTTTTCCATTTCTTTATTTTCAGTCTATGTGTGCCTTTATAGGTGACATAGGTTTCTTGTAGGCAGCATAAACTTGGGTCTTTTTTTTTCTAATCCATTTAGCTACTGTGTCTTTCGACTGGAGAATTTAGTCCAATTACATTAAATGTTATTACTCACAGATAAGATTTACTACTGCCATTTTGTTATTTGTTTGCTGGTTGTTTTGTTGGTCCTCTCTTTCTTTCTTCATTCCTTCCCATTTTCCTTTGTGTAAAAGTGATTTTCTCTGTAGTATGTTTCAATTTTTTTTTGAAAAAATTTTTGGGTATCTGTTGTAGATTTTTGATCTGTGGTTACCATAAAGCTTGCAAATAACATCTTGTAATCAATTATTTTAAACTGATGACAACTCTAATTACAAAAAAAAAGAAAAATCTAAAATCTCTACCTTTTAACTCCATCCTTTTCCCCTTTTGACTTTTGTTTTTTCTATTTGTATATTTTAATACTATGTATCTATCAAAAAGTTGTTGTAGTTGTTATTTTTGATAGGTCTTTTAGTCTTCCTACTCAAGATATGAGTGGTTTACACACCACAATTACAGTGTTAGAGCACTCTGTATCTGTCTGTGTACTTACTACTAGTAGTGAGTTTTACACCTTTAGGTAGTTTCTTATTATTCATTAATGTCCTTTTCTTTCAGACTGAGAAACTCTCTTTGGCATTTCTTGTAGGACAGGTCTGGTGTTGACCAAATTCCCCAGTTTTTGTTTGTCTGGAAAAGTCTTTATTTCTCCTTCATGTTTGAAGGATATTTTTGCTGGATATAATAGTCTATGATGGAAATTTTTTTTCCTTCAGTACTTTGAATATGTCATTTCACTTTCTCCAGGCCTGAAAACTTTCCACCGAGAAATATGCTGTCAGAAATATTGGAGTTGGCCGGGCGCGGTGGCTCAAGCCTGTAATCCCAGCACTTTGGGAGGCCGAGGCGGGCGG
>NW_016816813.1:409441-490582 GCF_001698545.2 Rhinopithecus bieti
AAAAAAAAAAAAAAAAAAAAAAAAAGAAATATTGGAGTTCCTCTATAAGTTATTTGTTATTTTCTCTTGCTGCTTTTAGAATCCTTTTCTTATCCTTTACCTTTGAGAGTTTATTAAATGCCTTGAGATAGTCTTATTTGGATTGAATCTTCTCTCTGTTCTATGACCTTCTTGTACCTGGATATTGATATTTCTCTAGGTTTAAAAGGTTTTCTGTTATTATTTGTTTGAATAAACTTTCTACTTTGGTATCTCTCTTTACTTCCACTTTAAGGCCAATAACTCTTAGATTTGCCTTTTTGAGGCCATGTTCTAGATCTTGAAGGTGTGCTTCATTCTTTTATATTTTTTTCTTCTCTATGTGTTTTCATATAGCCTGTTTCAAGCTCACCAATTCTTCCTGATCAATTCTGCTGTTGAGAGACTCTCATGCATTTTTCAGTTTGTCAGCTGAATTTTTCAGCTCCTGAATTTCTGCTTGATTTTTAAAATTATTTCATTCTCTTTGTTAAATTTGTTCAATGGAATTCTGAATTCCTTATATGTGTTACCTTGAAGTTCACTGAGCTTTGTCAAGACAGCTATTTTGAATTATGTTTGAAAGATCACATACCTCTATCATGCCAGTATTGGTGATTGGTGGCTTAATTAGTTCATTTGCTGAAGTCATGTTTTCCTGGATGTTTTTGATGCTTGTAAATGTTCATTAATGTCTGGCCATTAAAGAGTTAGGTATTTATTCCAGTCTTAGCAGCCTGGGCTTATCTGTGCCTGTTCTTGGGAAGGCTTTCCACATATTCAAAAGGAATTTATTACGGTGATCTAAGCCTGTGGTCACTGCAGCCATATCAGCACTAGGAGGCGCCTTAAGCACAGTAGCACTGCAAATGCTGCAGATTCCTAGAAGCATTGCCTTGATGGGCTTGGGTAAAATAAGGTATAATCCCTGGTTTACCAGGCAAAGACTTTTGCTTTCTTTCCTCTTTTCCCCAGTCAGGAGTCTCTCTTTGCACTGTGCTGCCTGGATTTGGGGAGAGGTGACACAAGCATTCCCTTGGCCACCACAGCTGGCACTGTATCCGGTAACACCTGAAGCCAGTACAGTGCTGGGTCTCACCCAAGGCCCTTGGGACTACTGCCTGGCAACTGCTGATGTTTGTTTATTCAAGGTCCTAGGGCTCTTTAGTCAGCAGGTGGTAGATTCTGCCAGGGTTCTTCCTTTTCTGGCCCAGATTGGGTCTAGAAATGCTGTCACGTCATCATAGCTAAGGTTTCAAACTAGGGGCCTCAGGAATCTGCACGATGCTTCATTTTACTGTGGCTGAGCTGGAACCCAAGTTGCAAGACAAAGTCCTCTATACTCTCTCCTCTCCCTTCTCCAAGTAGAGGAACCTCTCCTCAAGCCGCACCATCGGGAGTAAGGGGAGGGATAAGGCAGGCACTACTTTGGCCACCACAACTGTTGTCTCACTGGGTCACATGCATCCCAAGACTATTGGCTCTGAGCCTAGCCCAGCACTGTGGTTTGCCCAAGGGCTACAGTCCTTGTGACCTGACTGCCTCCCAAATTTATTCTGGGCCTCAGCCACCCGTGGCAGAGCTGGACGGGAACCCAGGATACTACAGCTGGGGCAGAGGACTCCCCTTTGGTCTAGAAAATCTCTCCTTGGGTGCCAGCGGAATTCTTCTCTGTGTTGTTTTCCACTGTGACAGGCAGCAAAGTCCCACACTCACTTTGCTCTCCCTCCCACAAGAGCACAGGTTCTCTCCCCACGCTCAGTGTAGTACTGCCAAGGGATAGAGGAGGGTGGTATAGGTAATGTGAGGCTGTCTCTCCTATCCTCTTCAATTCCTTTTTCCTTGATATAATGTTAAAACCAGGTACTGCCTTATGAAGGTGCTTTCTTACATGAATAGTTGTTCATTTGCTGGAGAGTTCTATCTGACCACCTTGCTCTGCCTCCTCCCCCCATATTCACCTTTATAAATAATTGACTTTTGGCTGGGCGCGGTGGCTCAAGCCTGTAATCCCAGCACTTTGGGAGGCCGAGATGGGCGGATCATGAGGTCAGGAGATCGAGACCATCCTGGCTAACATGGTGAAACCCCGTCTCTACTAAAAAATACAAAAAAACTAGCCGGGCAAGGTGGCGGACGCCTGTAGTCCCAGATACTGGGGAGACTGAGGCAGGAGAATGGCGTAAACCCAGGAGGTGGAGCTTGCAGTGAGCTGAGATCCGGCCACTGCACTCCAGCCTGGGCGACAGAGCGAGACTCCGTCTTAAAAAATAAATAAATAAAAATAAATAAATAATTGACTTTTTAACACACTTTTGGAACAAATATTTTGGTAAGGAAAGCGTCTTTAATAAATTGATAGTGTAATACTTGCGGTGTCACCGTGAAACTTCCTGGAGTATGTTACAGATTAAAAACACAGCAGAATTATAACCAGATATAGTGATTGAATGAATGCAAAATAATAATGGTTTTATATTTCCATATTATCAAGTGAAAAAGATGAATGTCCAGTCATACCTTCATTAATTGTTAAAATATTTGGAGTCATGTATATTTAGAAGAACAAATGAAAAGAAAGCTAGGTAATTCCCACTAGGTTATTTAGGCAGATACATTATTCTTCAAAAATATAGCAAGTAAATTGAAAGCATTTCTTGCTTGGTTATCTATATATATGCGTGTGTAGCGCTTCTGCCAGACCATTTAGCTGGCAAAGTCTTGTCCAGCACAAACACAAATCATTCATGGAAAAAACAAGCTAATTTGTTTGTGTGCAAGAAGCCACTATCTCCCATGCTGATTTGGAAACAGAAAATGGTTTCAAAATTCTATCAGCAATAACAATCTAGTGTGTAATAACAAACATTCAGTAGACAGCAGAAGATACAGTTAATTGCTATCACATTTTTGTTTTGGTTGGTTGGTTGGTTGGTTGGTTTTAGAGACTGGGTCTCACTCTGTCATCCAGGTTGGAGAACAATGGCATGATCATAGCTTACTTGAACTTCTGGGCTCAAGCGATCCTCCCATCTCAGTTTCCCAAGTAGCTGGGACTACAGGCACATGCCACTACAGCCAGCTAATTTTTAAATTTATTTTTGTAGAGTCAGGGTCTTTCTATGTTGCCCAGGTTGGTCTCAAACTCCTGGCTTCAAGCAGTCCTCCCACCTTGACCTCCCAAAGTACTGGGGTGAATAGGCATGAGCCACCATGCCCAGCTGTTAATGCTATATTTGAAATTCTACTTGTACTTCTTATTATGTTCAAATTGTATCTTGAATTTAATAATTTAAATAACTAGAAACCTTGTAGTCATCAAGGAAAGCAGTGCAGTAACAGAGGAGAAAATGATTTCTGGAAGCATGTGGTTTTCTAAATACGCAGATATTTACCACTGCAGACCATAACACAGCTATGCATACTTTATTATTAACGAAGTATGCAGTGTATGCCTATAAACATTCACCTGGTATTTCCCAAGCATCTTGTTCATGATACCATTTGGTATTGTTATGGGATTCTTTCCATGCTTTTTCTTTCTAGAAAGATCATCCCTCCCCTCTGTGGAAACATAAGGGGTAGAGGAAAAGTCAAGTCCCCTGGCACTCTTCAGTTTAATAATTACAGCTTTGGCCATCCATAAGTGTAACTACCTCCCTCCGAGAAATAAGTCAGCACTCAATTGGGACAGCCTTGGGTCCAGCTGCAAGAAGTCACTGTTGAAGACATTATGCTATGTGAAAAAATAGCCAATCACAAAAGACCACAAAGTGTATGATTCCATTCATATGAAATAACCAGAATATTCAAATGTACAGAAACAGAAGGTGGATGAGTGGTTGACTAGGGTGGTGGGAGAGGGTAGGGAGGCAGTGGGGAAAATGATTGCTAATGGGCGTGGGGTTTCTTTTGAGGATGAAAAAGTCCTAAAACCATGGTGATGGTTCCATAGCTTTCTTTTTTTAAAAAATATTTTATTATTATTATTTTGCATAGCCTTTAAAATATACTAAAAACCATTGAACTGTACTGTTTCGTTTTGTTTTGTTTTGAGATAGGGTTTCACTTTGTTGCCCAGGCTGGAGTGCAGTGGCATGAACATGGCTCACTGCAGCCTCAACCTCGTGGACTCAAGTGATCCGCCTGCCTCAGCTTCCCGAGTTCCTAGGACTACAAGTGTGCACCACCATGCCTAGATAATTTATAAATCTTCTGTAGAGGCAAGGTTTTGCCATGTTGCCCAGGCTGGTCTGGAACTCCTGGGCTCAAGCCACCCACCCATCTCAGCCTCGCAAAGTGTTGGGATTACAGGTGTGAGCCACAGTGCCTGGCCAAACTGTACATTTTAAATGAGTAAATTGTTTGGTATGTGAATTGTATCTCAATAAAGCTGTTACAAAAGAAACCATTGTCCCTACATCAGCCACTAGCCTCAGAGTCACCCTATGTGTATATGTACTACAAATCTCCGTAATGATCAAGCTGTCCTCACAGGGTTAACAAGAATTCTGGACAGAAATATAGTTATAATTAAGCAACTATAATTAATCAGGCTGTGCTTTGCCCTCTTTCTTGTAACTGAAAGTAACATTAGATACTGACCATTTGCATTCTCACTGTTCCTATAGTTAGGATCTCTGATGTTAGAATAATATGGCTTTTGCTTATGAATTGCTTAAGGTGTTTTTTAGATTCCAAATCTCAGGGAAACAGCTGATGCCAACCAATTTAAAGACCTCCACAGAGGGACTAAATCAGCATGAGAAAACAGTTTCCTTATCTCCCTGTCCCATCACTTCACTCTGCACTTTTCAACCAATCGACAATCTCCATGCTTTGGCCCACTCCAAAACCCTTAAAAACTCTTATCCCCAAACTCCAAGGGAGACAGAGAGGTTTCCTCTCAATGGCCCTATGATTACATCTCTTTCTCTGCTGCAACCTGCTATCTTGGTGCCAGTAGGTAAAGGACCCTGTAGGTAAAGGACCTACAGTTATAATCAGATACAATGACATTTTGTCCTTTGAATTTTCTTGTGGGACCTCTGGTGGGCTATTCATCTTATGCTTTGAAAAAACCTCTGAAACGGGTCATGGCCATACTATGTATTAGCCAAAATATTGCTCCCTAACCTTTTTCCTACCACCTCAGCTAGAGTTTGGACTTTGGCATTTATAAAACAAACTGGCACAATTTTGAGAGTGGAAGGGAGAGCTATCAATAATTACTCTGACAGATGAACCATAAACTAGGACTGTCCTAAGAAAAATATTAGGACATATAGTCCTTAACTAGAGTTCAACAACAGTGGGTATACAATGAGCCTAGTAGCATGATGCCAAATAAGAAAATGTCAACAATATTTAAAAACCTAAAATTTGAACAATACAAATTCCCCTTCATTATCAAATTCCCAGCGTGACATTTAAATACGAAGAATGGCCGGGGGTGCAGTGGCTCACACTGTAATCCCAGCACTTTGGGAGGCTAAGGCAGGCAAATCACTTGAGGACAGGAGTTCGAGACCAACCTGGCCAATGTGGCGAAACCCCATCTCTACTAAAAACAGAAAAGTCAGCTGATCATGGTGGTGCATGCCTGTAATCCCAGCTACTCGAGAGGCAATTCACAAGAATTGCTTGAACCCGGGAGGCAGAGGTTGCAGTGATCTGAGATCACGCCACTACACTCCCGCCTGGGCGAGAGAGCAAAACTCTGTCTCCAAAAAACCCCCAAATACAAATAATGAATCTCCCTCATCCTTTTAGCTAATGTACAAGATAGTAAAGCCCCACAGTCTTAAAATTAGATCAAAATCCCAAAGACCACTCTTTTCCAATTTTGTTTTACACAGGTTCCTATGGATGAACTGAACACAATTCTGTCCTAGGACAGCCCTAAAATGAATGCATCAGATGCCATCCCTTCTAGGCTACTCAAGGATCTCGATACAGCCCAATAATTGTTCACTTTCTCTCCTCCATCCCAATTTTATTTTATTATTTTATTTTTTGAGACAGGGTCTTGCTCTCTTGTCCAGGCTGGAGTGCAGTGGCACCATCTCGACTCACCACAACCTCCATCTCTTCGGCTCAAGCAATCCACCCACCTCAGCCTCCCAAGTAGCTGGGACCAAAGGTGTGCATCACTACACCTGTCAAATTTTTGTATTTTCAGAAGAGACGAGGTTTTGACATGTTATCTTCAAGTGATTCACCCACCTGGGCCTCCCAAAGTGCTAGGATTACAGGTGTAAGCCAGGATGCCCAGCACTTTTTTTAACAGAAAAGAAAAACCAGAAACAAAAACTTCTCTTGATGAGCTATTATGCCATCTCTCTCCTCTCTGTCAACACAAAGAGTCAAACGCTGACATATTTGATAAGATTTATTCTGAGCCAAACGTGAGTGACCAATGGCTTGTGACACAGCCCCAGGAGATCCTGAGAACATGTGCCCAGGGGTGGTATGGCTATAGCTTGATTTTATACATTTTAGGGAGACATAAGACATCAATCAATACGTGTAAGATGTACATTGGTTTGGTCCAGAAAGGCAGGACAACTTGAAGCGGGCAGGGGTTCCTGGTCATTCATAGGTGAATTCAAAGATTTCCTGATTGGCAATTGGTTAAAGGAGTTATTATCTAAAGACCTGGAATCAATAGAAAAGAACATCTGGGTTAAGACAAAGGGTTTTGGAGACCAAGGTTTTATCATGCAGATGAGGCCTCTAGGTAGCAGGTTTCAGAGCTCTTATCAGATCTAAAAAGGTGCCCAACTCTTAGTTGTCTCCTGGATCAGGGAAAAGACCTGGAAAGGAATGGAGTTTCTCCACAGAGTGTAGAGTTTTTCATTTTGGGGTAAAATGCTTCAATATTTATATATTTTTTTATTTAATATTTTTTCTTTATCCTTTTTTTTTTTTTTTTTTTTTGATACAGAGTCTCACTCTGTCAACCAGGCTGGAGTGCAGTGGCACCATCTCTGCTCACTGTAACCTCTGCCTGTGGGGTTCAAGCAATTCTCATGCCTCAGCCTCCCAAGTAGCTGGGATTACAGGTATGCGCCACCACACCTGGCTAATTTTTGTATTTTTAGGTAGAGGCAGGGTTTCACCATGTTGCCCAGGCTGGTCTTGAACTCCTGACCTCAAGTGGTCTGCCTGCCTCAGCCTACCAAATTGCTGGGATTACAGGCATGAGCCACCGCACCCAGCTAATGCTTCAATTTCTTCAAGGCCTGCTGTCTGTCACATGATGCTACACTAGAGTCAGGCTGGAATTTGGTGCCTTATTTCTACAAAAAGTCTATTTTTGTCATTCTTAAGAGCTCTGTTATAATGTCAATGCTGGTCAGCTGTGCCTGAATTCCAAAGGGGGGAGGGTATAATGAGGCATGTCCAACCCCCACTTCCCATCATGGCCTGAACTAGCTTTTTAGGTTAACTTTGGAATGCCCTTGACTGAGAGAAGGGGTCCATTTAGTTGGTTGGGGAGGCGTAAAATTTTATTTTTGGTTTACATCTTTACAGAAAACGTCCTTGAAAGTTCAGTCTGTACTTGGTGTCTTTAGTGTCTCTTCCTGTTAGCTCTTGAATCCACTCTAATCAGGTTTTTGCTTCACCAATGCATCTAAATTGTTCTATCAAGGTTGTTTTAATGCCACATTCAGGTGTCAGTCCCAGCAGCACTATTTGACACTGTTGCTTTCTCTCTTCTCCTCCACTCCTTTCATTTGGCTCCAGGACACCACAGTTGTTGGATTTTTTTTTTTTTTAATCTCTCTTGCCACTCCTGAGTTTCCTTTTCTGGTTCCCTCTCAGGTCTGACCCCTAAATTTTGGAGTGATCCAAGTTTTTAGATCTTTCTTTCTTCTGTAGAGGCCAAGGAAAACTTTCATTTTGCCCTCTAGAGTTTCACTGAAAATTCCCAACATGAGGCAGAATAATAGGAGAAGCAGCATACAAATTTATTTAATGTGTGTACATAAGAGCTTTCAGAATGAAGATCCAACCTCCCTGTCAGGTGCAGAAGCTTATACACTGAGGAAAGAAAAGAACTTTCATAAGAAGAATGAATGTGAACTCTTTCAAATTATTAGGCCAATGGAAGCATTAAAATGAGACAGAAATCACACCCTACTCCCCTGTATGAGCTCTCTGTATTCCTCTCTTGAAACTGCTTGCTATTGCCACAAATAGCTATAAATTAACCTAACAATGCCACACCAAACGCTGTAATATAACCCACACCCTACAGCTTAACCAGGTATAGCCTATCACTAATCAATATTATTTCTGAAAACCAATGAGAATTCCTGACAAACAACTTTACACCAGCTCACTCCCTGTCCCCATTTTTTGCCTTTAAAAATCACCTTGTAACTGCTATATAACTTATATACTGCTAGAGTGTATATTCAGGGCAACTTGAATCTATGATCCTGGTTGGAATCTTCAACCTTGCCCCAAATAAATGCTCTACTTATATTAATTTTGCTTCAGCTTCTTCCTTTTACATCAACAATACCATCTTGAGGTTGCAGAAAGAATCAGGGCTTGGATCCTGGTAAAACAGGTTATGGGGTCGGGGAAGAAGAGAAAGTCTGTTGAGGAGCAATAAATTATTACCAGGGAGAATGAATGGATGTGAAACAGAGAGTAGCTGGTAAATAATGGTCTCTTTGGAATCTGAATGAGTCTGAGAAACAGACATTATCTTGTGAAAGGGTGTGTTGAGGTATGGTTACATTCTTGGTCTTTTCTCTGTAATAGATAACGAGAGATACCAGGGAGGGGAAGAAAAAATAGTCATTCTTCTTGTTGGATCTGGATATTAGGCAGATAAACCATGTTTTGTTTATGCATTCATCATAAACATTCTGGTATAATACTGTTTTGTTTATGCATTCATCATAAACATTCTGGTGTAATGCTGGTATAAACATTCATGTACAAGTTTTTATGGGGGCAAATGTTTTCATTTCTCTTGCATATACCCTTAGCATCACAGTTTTTTGGAAACAAATGGTATAAGGTCATTCTCCTGCCTGAAATCTCCAGCTGGCTTCTTGTTGCAGTTATAAGAGTCCAAACTCTTTACCAAACCTTTCCAGATCTTTGTATTCTAGTCCTAGCTACATCTCCGATCTGATCTCCTAAGTCTCCCTGCTCACAATACTTCGCCAGACTCTGATTTCTGCAAACACGCCAAGCTTGTTCTTGCCAGTGCAGTTTTAAACTTTCCCTTTCTCAAGATCTTCACGCGGCTGACTTGTTCTGATCAAACAGATCTCAGCCCAAAGATCACCACCTCCTTACTGTGGCCTTCCCTGACCTAGGCATCTAATGTTGTCTGGTTACTCTTGGTAGTTAGAACACCTTTAATTATCTCAAATTATCTTTAGTACAGATTTTCTGTTTTTTTTTTTTTTATACCTTCTTGACTAAAATGTACGATCTATGAGATAAGAATTCTAGTTTTTCATCACTCCATTCCCAATACTTGTCTCAGTGTCTACCAAATCACTGTGTAGAAGTGGATAAATTACCTTGGCATTCATGTGACATCCTGTAAAGGTTATATAATGTCTTCTCTTGTATTCATCTTTGTTTCAAAACATTATTCTAAACTTCTTGAGCCAGTCCTTCTTTTGTACTTGAGACGGAGTCTCGCTCTGTCGCCGAGGCTGGAGTGCAGTGGCGGGACCTCAGCTCACTGCAAGCTCCGCCTCCCAGGTTTACGCCATTCTCCTGCCTCAGCCTACCGAGTAGCTGGGACTACAGGCGCCGCCACCTCACCCGGCTAGTTTTTTGTATTTTTTTAGTAGAGACGGGGTTTCACCGTGTTAGCCAGGATGGTCTCTATCTCCTGAACTCGTGATCCGCCCATTTCGGCCTCCCAAAGTGCTGGGATTACAGGCTTGAACCACCGCGCCCGGCCCTCTTTTGTACTTCTTAATAATCCTTATTACCAAGCAGAAGAGGCACTCAATAGATTTCTTATGATTTCAGCATGTAGAAGTTGTTTATTCAATGTAAAGAAGCAGTTATTAGAAGCTTATGGAGTTTTAGTGAAATTTTATTGGTTTAATGCCTATATTTGTATAACCAATGCTAATATTCAAAATTAGGGAACCTATTCTGGTTTCCTTGAAGCCATGTAAAGATTCATAGGTGAGGTGGAGAATCTTTCGACTTAACCTAGTTTTTATTATTATACTTATAAATACACCTCGACTTATTTGGGGCTTATTTACTCAGTGAATGCTCCTACCATTTATTGAATAAAGGAGAAAGTCCTACCTGACTTTCTGTGATACTGTTCAAATACCTAAGCAGTCATACTTGGAATGCTCATGAAATGCCGTACACTGGCTGACAAATGGAGGTAGATATAATGTGCAAGCATTTCCAGTAGCATCAAGATATCTGCTTTCATCTTTCACCATTAATTTATTCTTTTCTTTTCTTCCTTTTTTTTCTCATAGAGATAGAGCCTTTCTCTGTCACCCAGACTGGAATGCAGTGTGCAATCATAGCTCACTGTAACCTTGAGCTCCTGGGCTCAAGCAGTCCTCCCAGCTTGGCCTCTCGAATAGCTAGCATTACAGGTGCATGCCAGCCACCACACCCAGCTAATTTTTTTTTCTTTTTCTAAAGATGAGAGTTTCCCTACATTGCCCACGCTGTTCTCAAACTCCTGACCTCAAGTCATCCTCTGCCTTGGCCTCCCAAAGTGTTGTGGTTACAGGCATGAGAGATTGCTCCCAGCCCATCATTAGTTTCATTATGATAAAAACATTCACTAAAAATAACATTGTCCCAAGTAATTTTGTTATAGTTCTTCCTTTATTGTCAACATTAAATTAAATATATCTTGGATATTACTATTAATATGCAAAATACCACAAAGTGTTTTCCTTTCAGTGAGTGAAAAATGAAAGGGAACATTGAAATAGGCTAGTCTTTGCCCAATCTTAGGGATATTGTATTTGGTTATTAGATTTGCCTCAGTGACATTTGGAGGATTCCTGGGAGAGAGATGGCCCTACTCAAAGGCATACTGATTAGACAACAATAAATGCCATTTCAGCTTAAAATAAGCCTATGGACACTTGATTGTTGTGGATAATCCAGCTCCTTTCATGAACAACTTCCACAATGTGTATTTTCAGTCATATTTTTGGAAAAAGCATTGTGTTTTTTGTCACTTTCAGCTTCAGATTCTATTAAATTGGACGTTGTCAGGTATTTTAGAACAATAAAAACTCTCGTGCATTACGTACAATATAAAATATACACCTTAATTGAATGCTGTAAACCTTTGTTGCCATCTGCATTCTTGTTAACATTTATCCCTGACCAGAATAAGTGAATGTAACCAATCAAATGCAGCAATACTTGTCTCTGTTTCTGAGACATAAACAATGTGATTTATTTGCACTGGCTATCCTAACTGGCAACTAAATTCTAGTAGTTGAATATGGCCCTTTCATAAAAGATCAATTGAAAAAAAACGAGATACCTGTGGTTAGATCTACCAGGGCCACTGTGGTCAAGAATCCTTATTTCCAACTCTATTCTTCAGGTGGACAAGGAAGTAAGAGAGAGTGGAAACCAGTCTATCCATCAAGGTAAGTTGAATTAAGCACGCCCATCCCTATGTTTGGCAAAACTCTGAGCAACACCAATAGAATGTGCTTGAGAACTATGAGATGGTTTAATTTAGGAGAGGTATCCAAGAAACAAATTATTGACTGGTTTCTTCAAGAAATATCAGTAGATCTTGAAATGCTGCTTGTCAGCATTCCATTCACATGCCTTCTTCTGGCATGAAAATGTAGAAACTGAATTAGAGCGCTAATCATTTCTGACTGGAGATGGAGGAAATGTATACAGGAGAAATCACTTATAATAAAAAGTCCATGATGTGCTAGAACTTGACAACTTGTGTAGTTCAGAATAGGCATGAACCAAGTTTCCATGAACATCGAGCATTAAACAAAACACAGATAATGAGCAATGGTGGTTTTTTGAAGTATATTGTTTCTTTTATGTGCAATTTCAATACTGGATTTGAATGACTGAACCTTAACTTTGATAGCATGTTATGAGTAAGGCTAGGAAAAGGGAAGCTTATTAAGATATCTGCAAAAACAGATGGAACAAGCTTCTTGGACAAAACAATAGAAATAAGAGGTTCTAAAGCAAGTCTAATGGGTGAAAGGAAAACAAAACAGAAAGCAATACCAAACAGGAGAATAGCTAAAGTAAAGCCTGAGTCAACTCACCAATAAGATCAAGTCAACAGGAAAAATTCAGCACTTTGATTGACCGGGATGTAAGTTTGGAGGGAGACTTAGTATCCATTTTTGTGGACTGTGTTGTGAAGAAAGTTGAAGTATCAATAACCTAGTTAAATGACTAAAAAGTTAACGACAAAATATGTGGATTTAAGCCAAGATTCTTAAAATATGGATTGGCTACATGGCATCACCCTCTCAAGGCAATCCTTTGCGGCTTTCCTGGAGGCTGGAACACATCGGCAGAAAACTGTAACAGGGGAAGACAGAATTATTAGTACAGGGACAACAGTCTGTCCAAAGATCCGGTGGCTCAGGAAGGTGTGGCTCTGGGAGGGTGGACTTCCTAGTTTTCAATGGAAAGGACCATCCACCCCATAAGAAAAAGATTTGTCCTCTTTATCATACATACAAGTGGATCTATTTTTAGAACTAGAAGCATAAAGCATACTTCTTGATTATTCACTCTCATTAAATCCCCTCCTCCCAAGTCCAACAGCCATGTCAAACATTATTGCATGTTGAATTTCACTTTTTTTTGAAACAGTTTGTCACTGCATCACCCAGGCTGGAGTGCAGTGGCATGATCACAGCTCACTGAAGCCTTGACCTCCGGGGCTCAAGCAATCCTCCCACTTCTGCCTCCTGAGTAGCTGGGACTACAGGTGCATGCCACCACATCTGGCTGATATTTGTGTCTTTTTGTGGAAATGGGGTTTTGCCATGTTGCCAGGCTGGTCTCAAACTCCTGAGCTCAAGCGATCCACCCTCCTCAGCCTCCCAAAGTGCTGGGATTACAGGCTTGGGCCACCACACCTGGCCTGAATTTCAATTTTAACTTTGTGTTAATTGAGCAACTACTATATGCCAGATTTGTCCTACACACTGGGAATATAAAACTATAAAACAAAATCTCTGTCCACAAGGAGCTTCGTCTATAGGTTGAAAACTACATTAAATAATTTTAAAACTATGTATTAAGGAATAAGCACAAGGGAACATAGAGGAGGCAAATCTAAATTATACCTGGAGGTTGATTATCAGAATGGGTCATGATAGAGCGGAATCTTAAAATAGGAGTTATCCTCCAAACTAACTAACGAAGAAAAGACTAAGGAAATGGCATGTTCAAAACCATGGTAACAAGAAAGAAGGTGGTGGAAGAATTCTACTTCTTGCTATAATGAAGTTGCCTGAACATTCCAACCACTTCGACTTGAAAACAACCAGGGAAGTTGGGAGAGGGAGGATGAATATAGATAGATATAAATATAGGACAGCCTCCAGCATAGTGAGATCTATATGAGGGGCTAAGACAAAAGCGAGAAGAGAAGCTCATTGATGTGAGCTCATTATTATATGTGCCATTATTTCCCTTGGGGCATCTGCTGATTTTTCAGCTTTTCAGGAGAGAGGCTGAGAAGCTGGGCAGAAGGCTGCTACTAAGAGACAGAGAAACTAGCAAAGCTTCAGCAATTTCGTAAGGCTGAAGAGATAAAAACTGGAGTTCAGGCTTGCCAAAGCAGTCAGGACTTTAAGGGACCAACATCTCACACAAAAGGAGAAGTGTGGAGAAATGATGTTGACACTCAGCAGGAGTATCCCTTATGAATATCTTGCAATACACCAAGAAACTAAGCAAAAAAAAAACAGCTAAAAACTTTCAGCTGTCTGGGGGTAACTCTGAAGATTTCTGAAAGTACCAGCATGCTGAGTTTGAATGCTACACAGTCAGGAACCATCCAGATGGGGACAAAAGTAGCAAAGGAAAATGACCAACCATAACACAGAACTATTCTAATGGAAAAATACTGCCACCAATGCCTGGCATTTTGACACTCATGATACAAAGACCATATGCCAGAAAATACACCACAGCTGTTACCAGAAGAACCAGATGCTTTTGACACATTGTTTCAATAAGAACCAAACTCCTTGCCCAAGGTCACTTACCTCCTATTTCATGGGGGTGCATCTGGGAAAGGGAATGCATCCACATGTGGATATGTGGGTGGATATGATATCATATGTGGATCCCTTACTTCAGGGAAATCTGAGAAATGTTATTTTAGCTTTCTAACCTCTATAACGTCCAAATGCAAACCAGAAGGGGATTGGCATGGATGTTGAGTGAGCTAAATTCCAGTACATCTCCAAAGCTCCAAACCATTAGAAGACATAAAAGGGGTTCAAGAAAATCCAATCAAAAAATAGAATGCAGGAAATAAGGGAGGAAAGGCTTACAGGAAGAAAGGTAGGTGTCATTTTCCAGCATCATGGTCAAACACATGCCTAGAGTAACCCTCCCACTGAAAACCAATAAAAAATGAGATAGACGAAATGTTTTTTTCAAAATGTATTTCAAAAGAAAATGAGGGAAATCTCCAAAAGCCAAAAATAGATTGAAAGCAGGTATCTAGAAAGATAAGTTAGTACTGATTTTTTTTGAAAAAAGAACGCCCTGAGAACATCTGTACATACCTGATAACCATCAACTTGCATTTTTATGACAATTTCAGTGGCTAACTCATTTTTAAAAAGTGATCATTACAAACTTTTAGTACTTAGCTCCATAGTCTCAAATATATAAAGCAAATATTGAGAAGGAAAATTTAATGAATCCATGAACAAAATGGGAAATTTTGTTTAACACAGCACCCTTTCTAATTTATAGATCAAATAGGAAGAATAACAAGTACATACAAGATTTGAACAACACAATTAAGTACCTAAGACATAAATGTATAACATATTCCATATAACAATTGGACAACACTCATTATTTTCAAGCACAGAGAGAACACATATAGATGCTAAATATATATCAAGTAAAAAAGTGAATTACAACAAATTCCCAATTATTTAGCATCATATATTACCTCTCCACAATGCAACTGAATGAGAAATCAATGACAAACTAGAAAAGCTCCACAGGACTGAAAATTTTTAATGCACATTTTTAAAACAATCATGGGCTAAAAAGAAACCAAAATGGAATTACTTAAAAGATGATAAAGAAAACACTTGTATGACTCAGTTATGGAAATATTTAGAGGGACATTATAGCCTTAAAATGCCTATATTTTAAATAGATAAAGGTAGGAAAATTCATGACCAAAACATCTAACTTAAGTTAAAAAAAAAAAGACAAGCTAGAAAATGAACAAAATAATAAATCCAAAGAAGGTGAAAAGAAGCAAGTAATAAGATGAAATTCAGTTAAACATAAATCAATGCTACATTATATAGAAGGTCAAAATAAAAGCCAAAAGTCAGTTAAGCCTTGTATCACAATGTAATATTCTTTATTTCTGAGAATGAGTTTTGCTTTTGTTGTTGTTGTTGTGTTGTTTGTTTAGGGTTTATTTTTCCACCCTATTATTTCTAAACTTTCTGTGCCCTTATATTTTTGGTGTGTTTATTAGAAACTACACATAGCTAGAATTTGTTTATCAGTGTGACAATCTCTGTCTTGTAACTGGAGAGTTTGGTAACTGGAGAGTTTGGTAACTGGAGAGTTTGGTTCAGTTATGTTTACTTAATTATTAATTCACTTATTCCTTGTCTTCTTTTGGCTTTTTATTTTCTTTTGGCCATTTTATTTTTCCCCTCAATAGTTTATGAGCTATACTTTCTATAATTATTCTCTTTCTAGTTAACGCTATCCTTACCCTCCTTTTTAAAAATACAAGGATCTTAAAATACCTGAGCCCTAATCATTCACCCCCCGACTTACATGCTATTATTGCCCAGGATGTTCATTTATATATAAAGTTATACATATATAATTATATAGATATATAAAGTTATATATATAGTTATATATGTAAAGTTATACATATAATTAATTAGACATTAAGTTTTTGTGTGATTAATGTTGGTTTACATTTCTTCATATACTTATCAGTGTCTCTATTCACCACTTCTTCTTACTTCTCAGGCTTATTTCTGGCATCATTTTCTTTGACTTAAAAGACATCTTGCCAGGCGCAGTGGCTCACGCCTATAATCCCAGCACTTTAGGAGGCCAAGGCGGGCGGATCACATGGTCAGGAGTTCGAGAACAGTCTGGCCAACATGGTGAAACCCCGTCTCTACTAAAACTACAAAAATTAGCCGGGTGTGGGGTGGGTGCCTGTACTCTCAGCTACTCAGAAGGCTGAGGCAGGAGAATCACTTGAACCTGGGAGGTGGAGATTGTAGTGAGCAGAGATTTTGCCACTGCACTCCAGCCTGGGCGATAAAGTGACACTCAGTCTCAAAAAAAAAAAAAAAAAAAAGACATCCTTTAGAATTTCTTCTGATTTCTAAACTCTGAGCGGTAAGCTTTCTATTTTGTTTGCCTGAAATATTTTAATTTGCTCTTGAAAAATAGTTTGGTGGATATAGAATTCTAGGTTGAAGGTAATTTTCTCTTATCACATTGAGGATATTATGCCATTGTTTTCTAGCTTTTATTGTTGCTGACATTTTAACAGTCTTCTTTTGTAAGTCGTCTGGCTTTTTTCCAGCTGCTTTTAGGATTTTCTAATTTTTTTTCTGTTATTTCACTATCTGGTGTACAGTTGTGGGGAATTTTTGTATGCCCTGCTTTGGGTTAGCCAGCTTTCCTGGATCTGAGATTTAGCATCTTTAAATAATTCTGGAAAATTGGCTGGGCACAGTGGCTTATGACTGTAGTCCCAGCACTTTGGGAGGTAGAATGATTGCTCAATCCCAGGAGTTCGAGACCAGTCTGAGCAACGTGGAGAGACTCCACTTCTTTTTTTTTTTTTTTTTTTTTTTGAGACGGAGTCTCGCTCTGTGGCCCGGGCTGGAGTGCAGTGGCCGGATCTCAGCTCACTGCAAGCTCCGCCTCCCGGGTTCACGCCATTCTCCTGCCTCAGCCTCCCGAGTAGCTGGGACTACAGGCGCCCGCCACCTCGCTCGGCTAGCTTTTTGTATTTTTTAGTAGAGACGGGGTTTCACCGTGTTAGCCAGGATGGTCTTCGAACTCCTGACCTCGTGATCCACCCGTCTCGGCCTCCCAAAGTACTGGGATTACAGGCTTGAGCCACCGTGCCCGGCCGAGACTCCACTTCTACAAAAAACATTTTAAAGTAGCTGGGTGTGGTGGTGATGGTAGGATCGGCCCATCTGAAGCATATGCTGTGAAGATGCTGGCTGCAGCGTGGGGTTGCATGGAGCCGGTGGGAACCCTGCCCGCTTCCAGTTGGTTGGGTGGGAACCCCACCCTTCCAGTGCAGTTGCAGCCTCCCAGTTATAGCTGCCCACCTGGGCATCCCTGCTCTCTCAGGGGCCTAGGAAGCTTCCCCTGCCCCCACAGGCTTGGAAGTGCCTGCTCTGGCTGCCTGGCCTCTCCCTGCTCCCACCACCCACTCCAATTTCAGAGCAAAGTTGAGGCCAAGCCCAGGTGCTGTCACGACCCAGCTGGGCATGCACACGCTCTGGGAGTGCTGACATGCCAGCCCCCTGCTGCCTCAGCCCCCTCCAGAATTTGGGCACTGAGGAGCATGGAAGGGAGCCCTAGGCAGTGCCGAGGGAGGAGGCTTGGCGTGGCGCTGCAGGCGCCCCTCCACACAAACATCCTGGGTGCCATGGAAGACATGATTGATGGTGGCAGGAGGCAGGCAGGCTCCTGGGCAGAAAGGGGTGGGTCCTGGTGAAGCACCACCTTCAAGTCAGGGACAGCCTGAGGCATGGGGGCCAGGCTGTCAGTTCTGGGTGGAGTTTGCAGCCTGGAGTGAGAACTTATAGTGGTTTTTCCAGGCCCGCCCATGGCCACCCGTGGACCAATCAGCAAGCACTTCCTCCCTTCTGAAGCCCATTAAAAACCCTACTCAGCCAGACTCACGGAGATGTTGGGCTGACCAGCTGTGAGAAGGAGCTACCCAATTCATGTCTCCTTGATGGGTCTGGGACAACCTGCCTGCAGAAGGAAGCTACCCACTCTGGGTCTCCTTCCCACTGACAGCTGGACACTGGTCAGGACAGCTTGCCAGAGCTGTTGTGTTGTTCAGTGAAGTTCCTCTCTGCCTTGCTCACCCTCTAGTTGTCCACCCACCTCATTCTTCCTGGACACAGGACAAGAACTTGGGATGTGCCCAATGGCAGGATGGAAAGAGCTGTATGTAACACAAACAGGGCTGAAACATGCCACTGCAACTCACCACTTTGTGAGTGATGAGAAGGAGAGAAGAGCTGTGGTCCTTCAGGGAGGCCAGACTTATGGGCTACCCAAGCCAGGGCTGTGACACCCTCTTTGGGGCTCTGTGCTTCCTGGTGTCTCCAAGCTTCCATGTACCACCACATTCCCCTCATCCGAATGCAGGTTCCCATAGTGGAAGTTATGTGCGGTACATCTGGTCCAACCACAGCCTTGCATGGAGCCAGCATCTGTGCCAGCTCCTGAACCTGCCAGCTCTACTGCAGCAGCCTGTGTGCCTGGCGGTGCACAGTGGTTGGACCCCACGCTTGCTTGCCCTGGGCAGGTGTGAGACCTCGGCCAGTAGCATGAACCAAACGCAGCCAGACCAAGTGGGCACAACGAGCCCAGAAGGCGTGAGCAATACTCAGGCAGACGGTGTCGCCCACCACAGAGGTTTCTGGCTGGCTAAGTGAAACCTCAAGGGTCCCATGGCAGCGGTGTGCACCTGTGGTCCCAGTTACTCAGGAGGTTGAGGCAGGAGAATCACTTGAGCCTGGGAGATCGAGGCTGCAGTGAGTAGTGTTTGTACCACTGCACTCCAGCCTGGGCCAAAGAGTGAGACTCTGTCTCAAAAACATAAAGATAACAATTCTAGAAAATTATCAGCCATTATCTTGGAATATTTGTGTTTTTTAAATTTATTATTATATCCTTCGAGAACTCTGGTTACATATATGCCAGACCTGGCTGTTCTGAAATGTCTTCATCACCATCTCATGCTTCTTTGGTTTTCTGGCTAGGCACAGAATTCTAGGTTGAAAATCACTTTCCTCAGAGCTTTGAACGTATTGCTCAAATACATTCAACTCCATAGTATTTTACTTTCCAGTGTTGTCCTTAAGAAATATGATGTCGGCCGGGCACGGTGCCTCAAGCCTGTAATCCCAGCACTTTGGGAGGCCGAGACGGGCGGATCACGAGGTCAGGAGATCGAGACTATCCTGGCTAACACAGTGAAACCCCGTCTCTACTAAAATACAAAACTAGCCGGGCGAGGTGGCTGGCGCCTGTAGTCCCAGCTACTCGGGAGGCTGAGGCAGGAGAATGGCATAAACCCGTGAGGCGGAGCTTGCAGTGAGCTGAGATCCGGCCACTGCACTCCAGTCCGGGCCACAGAGCGAGACTCCGCCTCAAAAAAAAAAAGAAATATGATATCATTTTATTCCCAATCCATTGTATATGATGTATTTCTCTTTATCTCTGTTTATTTACTTACTTATTTTATCCTAATCACCAAATTGGAAACATTCACAACAATGTGCCTTCATATGAATCTTCTGCATCAGTTGTGGTCACTCCCTTTAGTCAAGAAACTGTTGTCTTTCAGTTGCAGAAAATTTTCTTATTTTGTTCCTTGGATCATTTATTCACCTTCATTTGTATCTGTTCTCTTGTTCTGAAACTTTTATTGTTGAGTTTTGGATTGCAACATATCCTATGTATTTTTTTTTAATCTCTCCAGTTTTCCATCTGTTTGCCCTTTTGTTCTAGCTTGTGAACAATTACTTCAACTTGACATTTCAAACCCCCTCCCCCAACACACACACACACACACCAACCCTCTTCATGAACCCAGGTTTCACTCAGTCACCCAGGCTGGAGTGCAGTGCTGTGATCATAGCTCACTGCAACCTCGAACTCCTAGGCTCAAGCAGATTCTCCCGCTTCCGTCTTTCAAGTAGCTAGGACTACAGGCATGTACCACCAAGCTCGGCTAATATATACATTTTTGTAGACATGGGAGTCTTGCATATTGCCCAGGCTGGTCTCCAACTCCTAGTCTCAAGCAATCCTTCTGCCTCAGCCTCCCTAGTCTCTGGGATTATAGGAATGAGTCACCACACCTGGCTGCAACACTTTATAGAATTGATTTTACATATCATTTTCCTAGGATTCTGTTTCTTCTGTTCTATACATATTCCTTTTTGTAGCCTCTTATTCCTGCTTCTTGGATGTACTTTGAAGATTTTTAAAGAGGATTTAATGTATACATCTATGCATATGTATGTTTACATATATAAAACACAACATGTATATTTTATCCTTCTTCATTACATTTCCCTTTTTTGTCTACAATTGTTAAGATTTCTGTCTTTCTGGGCTGGGCACGATGGCTCATGCCTGTAATCCCAGCACTTTGGGAGACTGAGGTGGGCCGATCACTTGAGGTCAGGAGTTTGAGACCAGGCTGGTCCCAACATGGTGAAACCCCATCTCTACTAAAAACACAGAAATTAGCACCTGTAACCCAAGCTACTCGAAAGGCTGAGGCAGGAGAAATTGCTTGAGTCTGGGAGACAGAGGTTGCAGTCAGCTGAGATCACGCCACTGCACTCCAGCCTGAGCAACAGAGCAAGACTCTGTCTCAAAAAAAAAGCTTTGGTTATAAGATTTTCTCAAATTCAAAGTGTTTAGTGTTCTTTGGCTGTTTCTTCATTTTTAAGAAAAAGGCATCGAAAAGCTGATGTGATCCTGTGAGTCGTGGCTGTGATTTTCAACCAGTGGATTTTGCTATAGAGCAGAGTTGCTCAATAGAGGTGCTGTTGATGTTATGAACTAGATAATTCTTTGTTGTGGGAGGCTGTCCAGTGCACTGTAAGATGTTTAGCAGTATCCCTGACCACCACCGCTTAGATGATAGTGGCATCCCTCCTTTATTTGTAACTAAAAAATGTCACTAGGCATTGTCAGATGCCTAGTGGGAAGGAAGACCAAGTCGTCCCTATTGAGAACCACCTTCTCATCTAGTGTGATCTGGCTAAGATTTTGTTGGGGCTCCAAACAAGCATTTCAAATTGATCTTTTTTTTCTCATGGGGTCAATTTTCACTGCAAAAAATTATCCAGTGGCCTGCCTGGAGGTTATCATCTGGCCACCAGCATCCCCAGAGCAAGCTAGGAGTCTCGCCATGAGGTATGAGGCTTTACACTTAGTTCCACCATCACCTTGCTCATTTTCTTTTTGTTCTTCTTTTTTGTTTTGAGAGACAGGGTCTTGCTCTGTCACCCAGGCTGGAGTGGAGTGGTATGATCATAACTCACTGCAGCCTGGAACTCCTGGGACAAGCAATCCTCCTGCCTTGGTCTCTCTCAAAGTGCTGGGATTACTGGGATGAGCCACTGCATGGGGCCTCCTTGCTCATTTTCATTGCAGCTCATAACCCCCCCTCAGTCATGCCTGGTGCCGTTCAGCCCAAAGTCTGTTTCTACTCCTGGAGAGCAATACAATTCCAGTCTTATGTCAGGATGGAGAAAACCATCTGATTCTAGCTCTGAAGAGTCAGAGAGTTGACCTAGTGATCTAATTGCTTCTTATACAAGCTTTCAACTAATCTTATATTAACTTTATTTACATCATGATCTTAGTGATGCCCAGCACCTCCAATGCTAGGCTTTCTGAGGGTGGCGTTAGGAGATTACAGTAAGATGAACTTAGCAGAACCCAGAAAAAAGTAAGTAAGTTTTACTTACTTACTTTTTTCTGGGTTCTGCTAAGTTAATCTACACGAGCTCATTTGCTTTCCAGCTTCCAAAGGTTTTTTTCCCCCCATTTATTTTTTCTGTTTAACTTGTCCTTGTGGATTTTTGCCATGTTAAAGTCCTTACTGTAATCTTAGTGGTGCTTTAGAAGCGAGTAAAGGTAAAAGCATGTATTCAACCCACTCTTCAATAAGAACTCCTTTGCTGTGTTTTTGTTTGTTTGTTTGTTTTTGAGACGGAGTCTCACTCTGTTGCCCAGGCTGGAGTGCAGTGGTGCGATCTCGGCTCACTGCAAGCTCTGCCTCAAGGGTTCACACCATTCTCTTGCCTCAGCCTCCCGAGTAGCTGGGACTACAAGTGCCCACCACCACGCCCAGCTAATTTTTTGTATTTTTGGTAGAGACAGGGTTTCACCGTGTTAGCCAGGATGGTCTCGATCTCCTGACCTCGTGATCTGCCCACCTTGGCCTCCCAAAGTGCTGGGATTACAGGTGTGAGCCACCACACCCAGCCTGCTGCGTGTTTTAATAAGACCCCTTGTAAGTTACTTTCTCTTGACTTTACCCCATTTACTCCCTAAGCAGGGCCATTGGAGAAGAAATTGTGGGCCTGGGATCTTTCTGATTACCTATAATACAGATGATGATGACTTATCCTCTCAATGCTATTGCTGCCCCTAATTTCTCCATACCTACTTGTCTTCCTTTTTGTAAGAGAGAAACCATGACATTTATCTCACTGAATGTGTTTTATCAGATCCGGCCAGGAAGTCTATGCTACGTCATAAAAGTGGCCTTTTAGGAAAAAAGCCCCTATAGAAACACTAAAGTATGCTCAATTGGGTAATCTACCTTTGAAAGCTTATCTAGATTCAGAGTGTTTCCAGTTCTACATACCGACAGAAGCATCCCATTACTGACTCTGAGTTAAAGTGAATTGCCAATTCCCCACCCAGTGTATCAAAACAAAAGTGACTTAACAAGAGAAGACAAGGAAAGGACAGAGAATAGACTGAAACCACAGAATCCACAGAATCTTACATGTAATTTAAATTGAAGTCTACGTCCTTTCCTGTTTAATAGAGGCAGAGATCTGGAAATTGAGGTCCTTCCTTCCCAAACTCAATGAATCTAAAAGAATTCATTGCTCAAATGAATCTAAAAGAATTCATTGCTCAAATGAATCTAAAAGAATCAATCATTAAAGAGTGAGAGTTTCTGTTTAGCCAGGCAATAACTTCCCTACTGCTTAAGCACTGGTGTTTACAACATGATTGAACAGGGAGAACCTGGCAAATGAGCTCTCTGTGGGTGTGCATGCCAATATCAATGCTGCACCCAGAAAGCATGCTAGATGGAGTTATGTTGATTCTTGGAGAAGTTTGCCTTTAATAATAATGCCAATTGCACCACAGACACATCTTCAACACACAAGCCCCACCTCAAATGAAAAACTTTTTTACAGAACAATGAACACATGTTGGCCTGTTTGATTGGGAAAAGCCTACACCCATGATGAAAAATGAGCCTGGTGCTAAGAAGAAATTAGAACAACCGTGAGAGAAGAGGTCAAATGTTATTGAGCAGGTCTTTCAAATTGGTGGCGTTGAACCATTGGACACAGGACTTTAAATTTTTATATTTTCATTTCAGTGATAATCTAATGATATAATCATTACATCAAAAATATTTTGAAAATATTCATCAGGCTATTTCTTATTCCCCTCATTTATTATGTTTCACAGTACCCTACTATAATTCATGCTGAGCCCGATGGTGCCCAGAGAAGAAGATACAAACCAGAAGGAAATTCCACAGAATGAAGAAGAGATGATAGAGGGCAAGTAACCACAAGAATAGAAAGGGACAGGCCAGGTGCAATGGCTCACGCCTGTCATCTCAGCACTTTGGGATGTAGGAGAATTGCTTGAGCCCAGGAGTTTGAGACTAGCCTGGGCAACGTCGTAAGATCCTGTCTCTACAAAAAAAAATTAAAAATAGAAAAAAATAAGAATAGAAAGAAACATAGAAGCCCTTCTGGAATGGGGAAGAAATGAGGCAAGAAGTCAAAACCAGTGTCTTCCTTCTCCTTGATCACTTAACCCCTCTTTGCCCTTCATCCTTCCCTTTCTGTTCAAATTGTTTCTGCCTAGAGTAAATCCTTCTGGTGCTCTTTTAGCAAGGAAATGTGAGTCGTAAATCTTCTCTGTTTTGTCTTAAAATATTTTTATTTTGCCTTATTTTATTTTGACAATTGAGTAATTTAGTTGGGGATAGAATTCTAAGTTGACAGTTTTGCAACTTTTACTCCATTGATTCTGAATTTGATAATTTCTGTTGAAAAGTCTATTGTCATTTTAACTAATGTTCTCTTTTAGTTTAAATTTTAAAAATCTTTGGGTGTCTTAATATTTTCCTTTCATTTGAGGTGTTCCATCATAGTTATCCTGAAGATTCATGTCTTTCATTAATTTAAGAAAATTCTCAGACATTATCTTTTGATGATATTAGGGTTGACACCACAACCCTAATATTATCACGCACCTGAAACAAACTAACCTGATTAATACCATTAACGTCATCCACCCTTTTGTCCATAGGAGGCCTACCTCCACTAACCGGCTTTCTACCCAAATGAATTACCATTCAAGAACTTACAAAAAACAACAATTTTGAAATACTGCCTCTCCCACTCTTCATTCTCTCCTTTGGAAATTCCTATGAGATAGGCACTGGACATTTTTCTTCTTTCTTCCATATCTCTTAAACTACCTTTCATATTTTCCATTTCTCATGCTTTTGAGAGTCACATTTGTGTATATTTTCTTAGATATATATTTCAGGTCATGAATTGTCTATTTAAGGATTAGTGTAGCTATATTTTTTAATTTCAATTTTTAGAAATTTCATTTTAAAAAAAAAGGACTTTGATCTTATTTTCCTGTAATTCCTATTCTTTCTTATCTCTTATTTTAAACATACTTATTTTATAGTGCTATAAGCTGAAGTGCTTGGGAGGGAGTATATAACTGCTGTTTGTTGAATCTGATAACTTTAACACACGGTGGATTATTTCCTCCTGTATTTTGTCATTTCACTGGGGATCATTTTTTCTATGTAGCCTTCGGTTTTGAAGTACCCTATAAAGTAGTTTGTTTGTTTATTTATTTATGTATATGGTTTGGCTCTTGTCCCCACCCAAATCTCATCTTGAATTACAATACCCATTATCCCCACCTGTCCTGGGAGGGACCCAGTGGGAAGTGATTGGATCATGGGGGCAGTTTCCCCCTAGCTGTTCTCATGGATAGTGAGTTCTCACAAGATCTGATGGTTTTATAAGTGCCTGGCATTTTCCCCTGCTAGCACTTCTCCCTCTTGCTGCCCTGTGAAGAAGATTCTTTCCTTTCCCTTTGCCTTCAGCCATGATTGTAAGTTTCCTGAGGCCTCCCAGGCAATGCAGAACTGGAAGTCAATTAAACCTCTTTCCTTTATAAATTACCCGGTCTTGGGCAGTTCTTTACAACAGCGTGAGAACAGAGTAATACATTTATTTTTTAACTTTTTACTTATTTATTGAGACAGAGTCTCACTCTGTCACCCAGGCTGGAGTGCAGTAGTGCAATCTTGGCTCACTGCAACCTCTGCCTCCCAGGTTCAAGTGATTCTCATGCCTCAGCCACCTGAGTAGCTGGGACTACAGACACACACCACCATGCCTGGCTAATTTTTTTTATTTTAGTGCACACAGGGTTTTGTCATGTTGGCCAGGTTGGTCTCAAACTCTTGGCTTCAAGCAATCCACCTGCCTTAGCCTCCGTAAGTGCTGGGATTACAGGCATGAACCACCATGTCTGGCTTATTTGTTTATTTAATTTTTGCTTCTGGCAGACTGTCAGGTTGAGGTTTACGTTAACTTTGTGACTTGGAGAGTTTCTGGACAATACAGGAAATTCCAAATCTGTCCATGGAGTACATGGGGTTTTAATTTCTTGAAAGAGCTTATGTTGTTTTCTGCCCAAAGACCTAGGCATTGACATGTTTCCTTTGAGTCTCCCTGGGACAATGGAGAGAGTTCTAGTCGTTCTTTCACACAGGCACATCTCTCTCAGTGTCCCTGCATAGGCTTAATACCTGTGGTCTTAAATAGCATTGTTAATTTCTAAGTCTAAAATCGCAGAGTCAGCCTGTGTGCTTACCACAAGGCTTTCACATCTTTTTTTCCGTTTCTGGTATGGGGAGTTTCCTTTCTCTATGTAGTTACATATAATTATATTGCATCTCTAAATAGTTACATTGCAGCCAGCATTTTGAGGTTTACAGGAGAAGATTCTGTGTTATCTTAGTCCTCTCTGTTGTTAGAACTACATGTTTAGCATTGAATCTTTAATTTCTTGGCAAGCATCTGTGGTTGCTTTTATGTCTTAATTTTAAAATGACAGTTACCTGTGTTCAAAGTAGTACAGGTGTTTAATTCTTTTACCAAAGGCAAACTTATTTCATTGAAGTGAAAATTCAAAATTAAAGGCAATTTCACAGGAAAAAAACTTTAGTTTTATAGAAAAGTTAACCCATTGAGACTTCCATTTGCTTGTATGAAAATGATATGATACAGTGGAGTCATGAACTACTTTGATTGTTATAAATCAATGAGAAAAAAATACAAGAAGAAAACATAATATATGAATGATGGGTTCAATCCAAGTGGAGGCATTAAGTGAGTGAAAGTTTTACAAGTAGGCAAATAGAGATAACTGGTAGAAGAACTGAGTCATCACAGCAAATACTATAAAAGGCATATTGTCATAAATGAGTAGATGGGTTACATAAATTTCACTTCTGTACACAGAAGTTCAACAGTTCATGACCATTACGTATAGTAGTAAGTATGCAATTTAAAAAATTCTGAAAACAGTGTGTTTTATTCATTAGTGTTGCATCAGGAGGATACAGTATTAAATTAAATATTTCATTAAAATAAGCGATTGCTGATTTATAAAAAAACCTAGTTCATTGTTTTCTTTCAGCAACACTATACCCTCTATTTCATGACATACATATTGGTAAATAGATTTTTAGGTTATTTAGGTTTTTTTAATTTTTAAGTTTAAAAAAATTGTTGCTTATATAGTTTAATAAAGCTACATGAATCAGAAGTCTGTACCTAATTTTTTGCTTGCACATATTAAGTAACATTTAAATTAAAACAATTCAAGTCATCATTAAAGATCCAAGTAAGAAACAGTGGTATATAAGTGTTAAAAGGAAACTTCAGACAAGTTAAATTTGATGGAGTTTAATTGAGGAAAAAAAAGGAAATAATTTGTGAATAGGGTAGCCTTCAGAATTACAGGAGATTCAGAGAGACTCCAGGGGTACATTGTAGTCAGAATAAATTTATAGATTAAAAAAAGTAAAGTGATGTACAAAGATTAGAAGTGAGGTACAGAAACAGTGAGATTGGTTACAGTTCGATATTTGCCATATTTGAACACAGTTTGAACACTCAGCAGTCTATGAATGGTTGAAGTATGGCTGCTGCGATTGACCAACACTCAGCTATTGTTACAGGTGCATACTCCTAAGTTTAGTTTTCAATTTTTGTCTGCCTGTTAAGTTAGGTTATGGTTCTCCACAAGGACTCAAATATAGAAGGACAGAGTCCTTCTCAGGCCATATTTAGTTCGCTTCAACATAAGATAAGACTCTAGGGTGGGAGACAGAATCCATGCACTGCAGCCCTGGATTTTCTATTAGGTTGAATGACATGAAATTGTCATATAACCTTTTTCAATTTTATGTATAAAAATTGCAATAATACATAATAGCTATGTAACCTTGAGTAAGAAATTTAACTTCTTTGAGTCTACCCTTTCTCATCTGTAAAATAGAGAAAAATAGTTCTGACCTATTAGAAAATGGTTGTTTATACATTAGAACAGGATTTATTTTACTTATCTAATAGATAGAGTTATTTTTTTCCCCACGAGGATATGTTCCACAGAATCTGGTCTTTTACCATAAAAAAAAATTGCTCCATTTCCCCTGAGGGAGAAGAGGTGTCCTGCTTCCCCCAACCACTGGCAAGAGGGGAGAGGAGAACTAGCTGAAATAATTTTCCCAAGAAGAGTAGAAACTCCACATCCTCCCCATCCTACCAGAAATCTCAAAGATGACCTTGCCGTGTTTGGAAATTTCCAATTTCCATTCCTATTCTTGACCCAGTGTTAGACTAAGAGCTTCCAGCAAGGCCATAAATGACATAAATGAAGCCAAGATGGTTTCATGTTACAAGGTGCAAGAAGAGCAAGACATATTTCTACACAGAAAGGCTATAAAGATCCGGGACACTTTTGTCAAAATCCACATACAGTTGCCCCTTCAACAACAGGGGTTTGAACTGCACTGATCCATTTATATGAGATAATTTTCAACCAAGAACAGACTGAAAATACAGTATTCCTGGGATGGGAAATCCTGATATACGCAGGGTAAACTTTTCATCTATGGGGGCTCTACAGGCTGGACTGCTGAACTTGAGTATGTGGGGATTAGGGATTTGCAGGAGTCCTGGGGCCAGTCCTCTGAGTATACAGAGGGATGGCAGTATTATTTTGGGTTGAAGAGAGTGAAGCTCATGATTGCAGTCACAAGACCAAATTAATTTTCAATAACAATGACTGTTAAACAATTCATCTATTTGTAGGATATTAATTTGGTGGACAAAAGGAAGACAACCAGTCTATACTCAATGAAAAACAAATATGTATAGATAAACAATAAGCCATCAGATTTGATTCCTAAAGAATGGATATAAAATGCAAGAATTTGAGGCAAAAAAAAAATCATAGATGTGCATAGATATGTGGCCACAGAAGAGCTATACATAAATACATGGACATATATGTATAAAATGTATATAGCCTTTGACTTAGCAGACAGAGACAAAGAAAACGTTCGCAGACACACAATGATAGGAACAGTAAGGATTATCTTACAGATCATAAAAGCCACGTGAGGTTGACCAGTCATTTTCAGACAGCATCAGTATACATTTATATTAGTGGCCAGAGTGATACCAGATTTAATCTAACATTCCATGTATGAGGATAATCATCTCTCAACCACCAGCCTCAGGCAGCCATGAAAATTAGATAGTATGACATGACATTTCACAAGGGGCTGCTATAGACGTGACTCATATTTACCAAAAGAATGACTACTGTTTGGGATGTTACCAATTTTATTTATATGGAGGGAGGGGGAAGGGAATAGGGGAAATAACGCAATATAGTTAGCTTTTTAAATTCATGTTTCTTTGTAAGGTTTCTGTATTTGATTCTGGGTAGGTAAAACTTGAGTTATAGAAGTGAGATTTTCAGCTTTTCCAGAAACTCCAGTGAAAACTGGATGTGATTATTTTTTAGGCAGGGGACTATGCAATGTGAATCTTTTCTGTTCAGGATTTGTGTGTTTCAAGTGCTAAGTGGAAGCAGACCAAAATATTCTCAGAATATTCTCCTAAGAACACTCTAGGAAAACAAATGTGTCTGGTAGAAATATTTCTTAATGGTTACCAGGACTCTTCCTCCTCAAAATGCATCACGAATTCCACAAATGAGTATATGGGGCATACACACCCCATCCACCTAACTCTAATTCCTAAACAAATGCCTCTTTTTTTGTCTATTCAAACGTATCTGAATTTTTTTTAAATGTTCTCTTGTGATTTCTTATTTTATTAGTAACTCTAACAAATATATACACTAAAATAAAAATGAAGTCTCATTATGCCACAGAAACTTACAAGAGTTAAGGAAAGGGATAGAGTGTACAACTTGTGTACACCTAACGGTTTAGACTGTCCTTAAGCATCCCACGTAAATGGCTTAGGAAGCTTATGCTGCAGCTGACTTTCTTTTTTAATTCACTCAGAATTTTGCCACAAATTCATTAACTCTTTACTAATCAGATATAATTGCAAGCCACTTTTAACCTGCCTAGAACATCACTGGTGTGCATCTGGAGTGAACAGAAAATACAGAAAGGACATAGGAAGAAAAAAGTCTTGCCTCATGTGCACCTTTGCAAAAGATGACTAAGCTTTTCATGCCCACAAACAGTATCTGCATCTAGTAGGCTAACAAGGCAGTAGCCAACAGGTAAATCTTCTGCCTCTTTCTGAACCACTGAAGTACCCTTAGTCATCCTCCTTCCCTTCCCCTTCCTTCCCTCTTCCCTTCACCTCCCCTTGTACCCAAACATGATGTTCCGTTAACAAATAATGCTCTTAGAGCATTGAGGGGAAGGCACTGGACAAGGAAAACAAGACTTTGCCTTCTTTCTCATTCACGGTTTTAGTGGAATCTGTTTGTTACCACACTAAGCCCTGCTTATAAAGGAAAACATTGTGCATCATGAAAAATTTGAGGGATGTAGACTGGATCTTGGGTCTCAGCTCTGTCGCCCAGGCTGGAGTGCAGAGGCTCCCAGTCATAGTTCACAGCAGCCTCAAACTTCTGGGCTCAAACAATTCCACCCTCCCTCCTTATCCTCTCACTCTCCACAACACACACTGTTAGCTGAGACTACAGGCTCTGGCAGCCACCACACCTGGCTAATTACACCAGATCCTAGAGTTCAGAAACTCCAAAGCAGCTCTTGGTCATAGCCTCAAGCCCTGGGAACTGTCTTAGGATTTCCTATCTCAAAAAGAGAAAATAATTGGGTTTAGTTCAGTTCTCGTCTCTATTTAAGAGGGGCTTGATTAACACTGAAAACCTGAAGATTAAACCTTTTATCCTGGCCCATTTTTTCAGCTGTTCCCTTACATTTTCTACTCCTCTGCCAGGTTGCAAAGTTTTAAAAGACCATGGACTACTATACTGAGCATTACACTGAGTAGCTGCTCATCTAATATTTAAGGAATAGGATGGAATTACACTGTCCCTAATTCAGGCCCCTGGCTCAGTACAGCATCCACTGCTCTGGAATGTGATCACCCTATTGCAGTGTCATGGTGATGTTGACCACAACAAAAAGGAAGCAATGTCTCAGGAGAAACCAGGAGGCTCTTTCTAGTTAGTCGACGCACGGAAGACAAGGTGATTCATATAATTCCAATGAGGTAATCATAAGACAATAGGATTTGAAATCAAGCAGGAATTATGAGTCATAACAGTCACGTTTTCAATTGGAATATCCAGTTTATTTTACTTCTCAGGTAAATAATGGGCAGCATACGTACGTATAGACAAAAGCAAAGGGCCCAAATTATTTGCTTTTTGTTTGTTTGTTTTGAGATGGAATCTCACTCCATCGCCTGGGCTGGAATGCAATAGCTCAATCTCAGCTCACTGCAACTTCTGCCACCCTGGTTCAAGGGATTCTCCTGCCTCAGCCTCCCCGGTAGCTGGGATTACAGGCTCCTGCCACCGTGCTTGGCTAATTTTTGTATTTTTAGTAAGGACAGCGTTTCACCATCTTGGCCAGGCTAGTCTTGAACTCCTGACCTCGTGATCCACCTGCCTTGGATTCCCAAAGTGCTGGGATTACAGGCATGAGCCACCACGTCTGGCCTGTTCGTTTGTTTTTTGGATTTTGTTTTTTGAGACAGGATCTCACTCTGTCACCCAGGCTGGAGTGCAGCAGCCTGATCTTGGCTCACTGCAACCTCTGCCTCCCAGGTTCAAGCTATCCTTCCACCTTATCCTCCCAAGTAACTGGGACCACAGGTGTGCACCACCACGCCTGGTTAATTTTCATATTTTTAGTAGAGATGGGGTTTTGCCGTATTGCCCAGACTGGTCTTGAACTCCTGGGCTCAAGGGATCCACCCATCTTGGTCTCCAAAAGTGCTGGGATTACCGGTGTGAGCCGCCAAGCCCGGCTATTTGCTTTTTAAAATTTATGTACTCTTGGGCAGGGAGCGGTTGCTCACGCCTGTAATCCCAGCACTTTGGGAGGCCGAGGCAGGTGGATCATGAGGGCAGGAGATCGAGACCATCCTGGCTAACACGGTGATTTCTCCACTAAAAAATACAAAAAAATTAGCCAGGCGTGGTGGCGGGCACCTGTAGTTCCAGCTACTCGGTGAGGCTGAGGCCGGGAGAATGGCGTGAACCCCGGGAGGCAGAGCTTGCAGTGAGCTGAGATCACGCCACTGCACTCCAGCCTGGGTGACAGAGCCAGACTCTGTCTCAAAAAAAAAAAAAAAAAAAAAATTAAAATACTCTTTATGCACAAATATATTTTAGTTTTCTGACCAAGGAAGAAATGTCATAAGTATTTTCTCTCACTTCATAAATATTTTGTATGCATTACTAGGAGTTATATTTATTCCCAAATTAAATATTCTCTCAAATAACGTGTCCTAAATTATTGTGAATAGCTTTTGGAAGTGAGGATGAGAGAAAAAAGTTTTCCCTTGGGAAAGCCTCTCCTAACACAATCAGCATGACAGCTGATCTTGAGATAACCTAAGTTCTGTTATCTCGTAAGCAATATAATTGACTAGATAGTAGCAACAAGGAAAAAACCGTTTAAATTTTTTTAAAAAGATAAAAGAAAAAAAAAGAGCTTCAAATCACAGAAGAGAAAAACAAAAAACTTTAGTGTTTTGTTTTTTGTTTTTTGTTTTTGAGGCAGAATCTCACTCTGTCACCCAGGCTGGAATGCAGTGGGGTGATCTCGGCTCACTGCAACCTCTGCCTCCTGGGTTCAAGCAATTCTCTGCCTCAGCTTCCCGAGTAGCAGGGGTTACCGATGCCCACCACCACACCTGGCTGATTTTTTGTATTTTTATTAGAGACAGGGTTTCACCATCTTGTCCAGGATGGTCTCGAACTCCTGACCTCGTGATCCACCCGCCTCGGCCTCCCAAAGTGCTGGGATTACAGATGTGAACCACCGCACCCAGGCTTAGTTTTTTTTAAAAGAAAAGCTTAAAACCTTATGAATATGGCACTGTGATTGATAAGCAAAGCATTTTGCCTGGACTTTGGTAAGAAAGAAATAGGCCACTTGTCCATTTCAGTCCTTTTCAACCTTTTTGTGTACATAGTAGCACAACTAAGTTTTCTCTACTAGCTAATATCTTTAGCAATTTGGGCTTCCCACAGGGTGTCTTCCACACAATGGATGTCCAGGATATAGGTGACGCATGAATAAGTGAATGAAGTAATGCACTTCTCAACTTCGACATGCTGGGCTAATGGGAGGCTCTTCACATAAACTTCTTGAACTGCCTTGACACTACCCTTAATACTTCTTTCAGGAGCACCTTCTTCTCATGCCACTGGTTGACCTGGAGAGTTACCAAATAACCAATACTTATATATACATCTCTATAAGTGTGGCCCAGACTAGACTACTGGGTGGTACTCTGGCCATTTTTTTCAGAGCTCCCTGCTCTGTAATGATCTGAGTAGAGTAAGAATAGAGCATAAAACATAATTTCTTCCCCCATTATTAATGGCTATGTCTTTTACCAATTTTAATTTAGTCATCACATAGTGACTGATTGATACACATTATAAGCAGAAACTTAAAAATCATGACTCATCAGCACAAGTAGGCTATACATGTTCTGCCTGTTCAGTACAATAATAATTCATTTGGCGTGTCTCACTGAGCATTAACAAAATAATGAAATCTGACTGTATAACAACTTCTTAAATTTTACTACTTATATAAGTAAACTGTGTATGATCATCTTAATCTTCTTGTTATTTGTGCACTTTTTTTAAAGTTTGTTTTGTTTTGTTTTGAGACAGGGTCTCGCTGTGTCACCTAGCCTTGACCTCCCAAACTTAAGCGATCCTCCTGTCACAGCCTCATGAGTAGCTGGGAGTAGCTGGGACTACAGGCACACACCATCATGCCCAGCTAATTTTTAAAAATTTCTTGTAGAGACAGGGTCTCCCTGTGTTGCCTAGGCTGGTCTTAAACTCTCAGGCTCAACAGATCCTCCTGCCTCAGACTTCCAAAGCGCTGGGATTACAGGCGTAAGCCACCATGCCCAACCTAAAAGTACTTCCCAATCTAGAAGTGTAAAGGATTTTGAAGTTTAATCTGATAATAACTTATACAAGAATGAATAGCTTGACTTCTCTGAAATAGAAACTCAGAAATACTTCTGACCTCTCTAAAATATGAACTCACCTGCTGCTATGTGACCCTGGGGTTGGGAACCCCTGCTTTAAAGGTTCATTGGACATCTCCAATGCTTCTAATCAGAGCACAGCATGAAATTGCTCCTTTGTCAATGGAAGCAGAGATACTGAGAAACCTAATGCAGCATTAATACTCACATAAGGCCAGGCACAGTGGCTCATGCCTGTAATCCTAGCACTCTGGGAGGCTGAAGTGGGCAGATTGCCTGAGCCCAGTAGTTCAAGACCAGCCTGGGCAACATGGTGAAACCCTGTCTCTACTAAAAATACAAAAAATTAGCCAAGCATGGTGGCGTCCACCTGTAATCCCAGCTACTCAGGAGGGCACTAGAATCACCTGAACCCGAGAGGCGGAGGTTGCAGTGAGCCAAGATTGCACTACTGCACTCCAGCCTGGGTGACAGAGCGAGACTGTCTCCAAAAAATAAAAATTAAAAAACAAACAAACAAACAAAAACTCACATGAGTATCACCGAGGAGTTAGTAACAGGATAGTTTTATGTCTGGCTGTGGTTGCCTGAGAAGAACCTGCCATGCTATTTAACACCAAACACTACAACATAAAATAAGTATATGTAAAGGAAAAAAAATTGCATTTAATTCTTCCTTGCTAGACACATGTAACTTTGGTTCAGTAGCATTTAATAATGATAAGTTAATATATTTTATTGCTTTTGCATATTGGGGAGGTAAATCCACATTGACAGTCAAAAGAACTGTGTCTCAGTTTTGCCACTTACTGGCAGTTGTCCTTAGATGAATTATCTAAATACTGTGACTCTGTTTCCTCATCTGTTTTGTGTGTGTGTGTGTGTGTGTGTGTGTGTGTGTGTGTGTGTGTGTGTTTGTGTTTGAGACGGAGTTTTGCTCTGTCACCCAGGCTGGAGTGCAATGGCGTCATACCGGCTCACTGCGTTCAAGAGGTTCTCCTGCCTCAGCCTTCCTAGTAACAGGGATTACAGGCACACACCACCACGCCCAGCTAATTTTTGCATTTTTAGTAGAGACGGGATTTTGCCATGTTGGCCAGGCTGGTCTCGAACTCCTGACCTCAAGTGATCCATCTGCCTCGGCCTCCTGAAGTGCTGAGATTCCAGGCATGAGCCACCATGCCTGGCCTAACTGAAGCTTAGTAAATGTTGATTCCTTCTTTTAAATTTCAAAATGTTTGGACAAGCTCCCGTAAAATAGAAACAAAGAGTTAAATTTTGCTTCCACAAAGTCAAAAGTCTTATTAATAAATTTATTGAGTTCATGTATAACATTGTAAAAGAACTTAGGAAGATTAAAACAACATTAGTTAGTTCTCATTCTAGATCCACAAAATGTTAGTGAAAATAAACAGAGTATTCTGTGATTTTTAATAAAAATTCAGTAGAGGCTCAATACAATGCAGTGGAAAATAAGCACAGGTTTTGGAGTTTGGGAGACCTAGGGTCACATCCTAGTTCTGCCACTTCATAGTTTTGTGATCTTGCACAAGATTATATCGTTAAGGCTCATTTCCTTTATGGACAGGAAGGGGAGAATACCATATTTCAATGAATCTAATAATCCATGTATTGTAAGACTCATTGTTCTTTCATGTACAAGTAAAAAAACACTGCCATTAAGACACAATGCTTTCTTGTAATGTAGAATTTTCATTTCATACTCATTGAAAGAGCTCTTTCAATACATTTAGATAGGTTTTAATCATATGTCACCCTAAGGCAGAGATTAAAAATAAAAATCTTAGGGCCGGGCGCGGTGGCTCAAGCCTGTAATCCCAGCACTTTGGGAGGCCGAGACGGGCGGATCACGAGGTCAGGAGATCAAGACCATCCTGGCTAACACGGTGAAACCCCGTCTCTACTAAAATACAAAAAAAAAACTAGCCGGGCGAGGTGGCGGGCGCCTGTAGTCCCAGCTACTCGGGAGGCTGAGGCAGGAGAATGGCGTGAACCCAGGAGGCGGAGCTTGCAGTGAGCTGAGATCCGGCCACTGCACTCCAGCCTGGGTGGCAGAGCAAGACTCTGTCTCAAAAAAAAAAATAAAATAAAAATAAAAAAAATAAAATAAAATCTTAGCAAAATAAATTACTTAATGTATTCCTCAAATACAACATAGTAAGACTCTTTTCTTTTATTTTAAAACAGAGTCTCGCTCTGTCGCCCAAGCTGGAGTGCAACCTCTGCCTCCCGGGTTCAAGCGGTTCTCCTGACTCAGCCTCCCCAGGTAGCTGGGACTACAGGCGCACGCCACCACGCCTGGTTAATTTTTGTATTTTTAGTAGAGACGGAGTTCACCATGTTGGCCAGGCTGGTCTCGAACTCCTGACCTCAGGTGATCTGCCCAGTAAGACTTTTCTGAATTGCTTTTGACTCACGGTCACTGATGTCCCCACTTTTCTATGTAATATTGGCTTCTATGCCATCAATAACCTCTATGATGCTTAGTTCCTACAAGACAACCCTACAGTTGCCTCCAAGATTTTCCTCCAAGCCATACTTCGATGCTGCTACTTTCATGCCACAAAAAGTGACAACCAAATTTGCTGATGAGCGGGCAGTGACAATCAGCGTATAGCTGCTGTCTTGTGGACAGTGACTATGGGACATTATATGATCCATCTTGGTTTCAGAGACATTCAGTGGTGGGAAAATGTGCTTCTTAGAACTATGAAATGTGGGTAATAATCTTCATAGAATATCTGTGGAGATTAATAAGAAAATGCATTAAAAGGATTAATAATATAATAAATAAATTGTAGCTATTAAATTACAGGAAAGTGGGAGAATGCAGCACTTTTGATCTGTGACTCCTCGCCATGTTCCTGGGATGGGCATAAATACTGAATTAAATTATTCAAAATCCTGGGTAGTCTGCTGTCCTATTTGAGGCTTGGCATTTTGCACATGATGGATTTTTCAAGTCCGAAGCAAACATTGTCAAATAGAATATTCATTTTAGTTTCTTATCCTCTCCCTCCAAAGAAAAAAAAATGAAACAAAATGTTGTGGCTATTGTGGTAATCCACGTCTTATAAAAGCATGGCGTGATCACCAGAGGATGCCACTCTTTTCCTTTCTTGCCTTCCAATTCTACGTTCTCCTGGGTACTTCCTGTCCACCACCACCATAGGGTCTGCAGATCCATTCCAAATAGCTACATTTAGAAAGGCAGGTCAGGCAAATGTTTGGCAGAGAAGTGTATCAATAAAAATATCAAAATCACTTTCAAGGGTAAATAAAAAATAGCTATAAGAACTACTTGGGATTTTATTATTTTACTCAGTTCTTCAATGAGAGGTCTGAAAATCAGCTTATCTAAAAAAGGGGCCGTGGCGGCTCACCTCTCTAATCCTAGCACTTTGTGAGGCCAAGGGCAGATTGCTTGAGTCCAGGAGTTCAGGACCAGCCTAGACAACATGGCAAAGCACTCTCTCTTAAAAAAAAAAAAAAAAAAAAAAACTCGCTGGGCATGGTGGCGCATGCCTGCCTGTAGTTCCAGCTTCTCGGGGGGCCGAGGTGGGAGAATCACTTGAGCCCAGGAGATTGAGGCTGCAGTGAGCCTTGACTGTGCCACTGCACTCCAGCCTGGGTGACAGAGCAAGATCTTATCTAAAAAATCAATTAATTAATCAACTTAAAAAATTTTAAAAAAGGAAAAAAGAGAGCAATAACCTCCGAGCTTTACTGCAGGGGAGCAAAAGTGCAAGGCTGAGCCTCTTTTTTACCCTAGCTGCTCATGAGCCCACAGGCAATAGGTCCCCTTTATCTAAGACAGCACTTTCTGCAACTGCGGTCCGAAAATATAAAATGGAAACTTCGAGAAATAAACAATTCCTAAGTGTTAAATTGCACACTTTTCTGAGTCGTGTGATGAAATCTCACATCATCCTGCTCTATCCCACGCAGGATATGGATCCTCCCTTTGTCCAGCGTATCCATCCTGTCTACATTCCCTGCACCTTAGTCACTTACCAGCTATCTTGATTATCAGAATGATGGTTGAGGTCTCACAGTGCTCGTGTTCAAGTCACCCTTGTTTTATTTCATAATGGCCCCAAAGCGCAACAGTAGTGATGCTGGAAATTCAGACATGCCAAAGAGAAGTGGTAAAGTGCTTCCTTTAAGTGAAAGGGCGAGAGTTCTCAACTTAATAAGGAAAGAAAAAAATTCATCCAATGAGGGGGGTTGCTAAGATCAATGATAAAAACGAATCTTCTATCAGTGAAATTTTGAAGGAGAAAATAGAAATGTGTGCTAGTCTTGCTCTTACACCTCAGACTGCAAAAGTTATGGCCACAATGCATAATAAATGCTGAATTAAGATGGAAAAGGCATTACATCTGTGGGTGGAAGACATAAACAGAAACATGTTCCAGTTGATAGCAAAGGGAGTGGGATGGGAGGTAGGGAATGACCAGGGTCACATATCAGGCTGATCAGGCAGAACAATATCAAATAGAACAAAGTTGCTCAACCTTACACTATTGACCTTTTGGACTGAATGATTCCTTATCTTCAGGGGCCATCCTGAGCACTGAAGGAGGTTTATAGCAGGATCTCTGTTTTCTAAGAACTAGATGCCTGTAGTTACCCGCCCCCTCTACCACCAATCCCTCCCCACCCCACCCCTGGAGCTGTGACAATCAAAATGTCTAGGGCATGACCAAATGTCCCTACTGGGGCGGGGGTGAAGAGAAATTGCCCCTGCTTAAGAGCCACGTACATAAGATAATATCAGCAAAGTTCATGTATCGTTGTGAGATACCAAGATCTCAAAAGGAGTTTGAGTATAGAGGACTAATTCAGGCAGGAATAATTCTCAAGGACAGTGGTTGCTGGAATCAGCCTTCAGCCCTGGGCTTGCTCCCTCTTCTTTCTTTCTCTTCTCTTTCCCCTCCTCTTTCTCCTCCTTTCTCTGTCTTCTTCCTCCCTCTCCTCCCCTTTCCTCTCTTTCTCCTCCCTCTCCTTTTCCTCCTTTTCTCCTCCCCCTTCTCCATTCCCCCCACCCCCTCACAGGGAGAATTTGACTTTGTCTTTTGTTTTGTTTTGTTTTTTTGAGACAGGATCTTGCTCTGTCACCCAGACATGATCATGGCTCACTGTAACCTCAAACTCCTGGGCTCATGTGATCCTCCTGCCTCAGCCTCCCAACTAGCTGGGTTTACAGGTGCAAGCCACTGCACTGGGCCCGAGGATGTGACTTTGTCTTGCGGAGAGCAGCTCTCTAAGACAGAAGTCTTTGCAATCTCTGCTTGAGCAATTTTCTACACCACCAAATAGGTATTAGCCCAATTCTCTTAGCTTCTGGGAAGGAGCTGCAGAGAGGCATGGAAAACTTCCTTCCTCCTATACTCAGCAAATACACATTCAACAACACATGGAGGAACATTTAGGGAGAGCTAAGTTTAATAGTTGTGGGCTGGGCATGGTGGCTCATGCCTGTAATCCCAGCACTTTGGAAGGCCAAGGCAGGCAGATCGCTTGAGCCCAGGAGTTCGAGACCAGCCTGGGTAACATGGTGAAATCCTGTCTCTACTAAAAATACAAAACTTAGCCCGGTGTGGTGGCACATGCCTGTAATCCCAGCACTAGGGAGGCTGAGGCAGGAGAATTGCTTGAACCGGGGAGGCAGAGGTTGCAGTGAGCTGAGATCACACCACTGCACTCCAGCCTGGGCGACAGAGCGAGGCTCCATCTAAAAAAATTAAAAAAAAAAAAAAAAATTCAGTTGTGTATTTAAAGCTTCTTCTATTCCCAGAATATTAGCTTGTCCTGAATGTCCATTTTGAGAATTTGGTAATCACAAAAACACCTTTATTTTGTACTATACTATTGTGAGGTAATGAGCCTCAAATCTTTGGGAAAGTAAAATTTGAAAACCAAAAAACGTGGGGCTGCAAACCTTCTCATGCATATGCGTTGTCAGACAGTACTTGTTGAAAATGCAGATTCCTGGTACTACTAGTGAGTTTGATTCAGTAGGTCTGGGTGGACCCAGGAATTTGCATTTTTAACAAGCAACCCAGGTGATTCTGATCCTCAGATAATCTTTTGAGAAATACTAGTGTTCAAAGGATATAAAATGTAAGGATATACTGAGATTAGTTAGAAATGTATGATTTCGTCTAAGAGAAGGCATTTGGCAGGTACTTGGGCCCTTGTTTGATGCAACTCCAGGTGGAGGTTTGAAAGATTAGTGAAGGGGAGGGATTCCTGCATGTATAAATCACTGTGTGAGGAAAGTGGATAATTGCTTGGCGTTTAGGCAATTATACATGCAGATTAGAAGAGCACATATATATAAGCCAGATAAAACAAAGACAATGGTTAGTACATCATAGAGCCACCATGCCAGTCACATCATCATTTCCAACTGCCCAGATGTAAGTACCAGCAATGACATGGTTTCCAATTGTTTGATGCTCTGATAGTTATGTATTGACGCAAGAATGTTTTGTTTGGAGGATATTTTTACCTTGAATGAGGAAAAGTTATGATTAATTCTTTTCTAGTTGACTCCATATGCACCCCACACTAAAAATAATCAGATATTTAATAAACATAGGCCTAAGTCAGTTTGAAAGATAATTCTTATTCTCGATGTTAATATTGCATACTCCCAGTATTGTATTCTAGAATTCTTTCTGTCTTTCAGCTGCTTCAGTTTTCAAGGCATGAGTGAAAAGCAGAAAGAGAAACGAAGCTCTTCTTCTCTTTTTCTAACAGATACTAGCTAGTGATATTTTCATTAGTGATTTTTATGTGTATGTTGTATCAGTCTATTGCCTGGAATAGCTGATGTACTTCTGTTTGTTCTCAGATTCGTATTTCAAAAGATGTCCTGAGATAGAGGTTCTTAGACCTCCTACTTCTCTTGAGTCTTGGTCTGAGGACTCTTAGGTGGTCACAATGAAAAGTCCATCATTTAAGATCTCTATAGTCTGAGAAGGTAAATGGAAATGTTTTCAATGGTTTACAAATTTTAAAAAATCTGTAAGTGATATGACAAAATTGAACCTGGACCAGAGTGTAATTAAGATATGGTTCCTTGGTTACTGCTTTAGAGTTTTTGCTTAGCTAGTGGGAAAAGGTATGTAAACAAAAAGTGCCATAAAGAGTTCTAGGTGCTGTGAAAAAAAGCCTGTATGAGGAGAGGAGGCTTGAGGGAGGGTGTCGTCAGGCAGGGGTGAATCATAAAGGGGAAGGGTTGGGAAAAGCTTCTTGCACAAAGTGAGACTTGAGCCGAGTCCTCAGTATGAACCTGTCTTAAAGGGCTTATTATAAAATTGAGGAGTTTGCAAGCTCATTAGAGAACCCAAATTTAAAATCCATTATTTGAAAAAAGGTGAGTAAGTTGATATTAAATCGTGTGGGGCTGGTTACTAGGTGAAAAACTTTTGGAAAAGTAAGGCAGGTGGGTTGGAGCAGGTACAGAGGGCTTTGTAAGGGAAGCAAAGCTGAGTCAAGCCTTAGAATGGGTAAGAAAGAGGTAAGTGGAGTGGAGATTGGGGAGCAGAAGGTGGGGAAAGAGTCTGAGCAAAGACAGGGCCCACGAGGAGGAAACCAGCTGTCTGAGCAAGCATGCCTGACAGGGACTGGTGTGGGAGGTTTAACAGGGTCACACCATGACTGGCTTTAGAGCCAGGCAGTTTGGAGATTTGATGTAGAAAGGTGTTGGTGAGGCTGGGCGCAGTAGCTCACACCTGCAGTTCCAGTGCTTTGGGAGGCTTAGGAGGGAGGATTGCTTGAAACCAGGAGTTCGAGGTAACAGTGAGCTATGATCGCACCACTGTGCTCCAGCCTGAGCAACAGAGTGAGAACCTGTCTCTATTTTTAAAAAAAGAAGAAGATGATGATGGTGAGATCTCCCAAATTCCTGATTAGGGAAGTCATATAGCTGAACATATGCTGAAAGAAATATTTCAGAAAAACAAGTCTGCTTTCCATTTCAAACAATGGACTAAAAAGGGCTGAGACTGGAGGCTGGAGGCCAGCGCAGAGGCTGCTGCAAGCCCGCCTCACAGAATTGGCAGGGAGGTTCTGCAGTCCTGCCTCTGCTGCTGAATTATTACATTTGTATTTCTCGTCATCCTTTTCAGAATGATTCATCATATATGCCCACTATACAGTAGGCATGGCAAGCACATTAAGCATCAGAGTAGCTTTTCAAAGGACGCAGAGTTAGCAATGAGTTGAGTACATCCCACAACCTAGGTTCTCTGAATCCAAATTGCTCTAACGCAAAGTTTCTTGGCCTCAGCACTGTTGACATTTTGGACCACATAATTCTTTGCTGGGCATAGGAGGGGGGGCTGTCCTGTATAATGTAGGATGTTTAGCAGCATCTCTGCCCTCTACTCTATAAATGCTGGTACCACTTCTCTTCCCACAGGTAACAGTGAAAAATGTCTCTAGACATTGGCAAATGACCCCAAGGGACAAAATCAGCCTCAGTTGGGAACAACTACTCTAATATATCAACAGTATAATTTTTGTAAGAATCACATCTCCTATGTTGGACCTAGGCAGCTATTTTCCGTGACTTTCACTTGTAACCCCAAGCCAGCACTGCTCAGACACTCAGTCTCTGGAGGATGAGAAGAGCCCCAGCAGCAGGGTCACTGCTTTTGTGATCAATTCTTTCTGGAAATGATGGCTAAAACCCAATAGCAGGGAAAGGGTCTGCACCTTGAGGCACCCTTTCAAAGTGCTGCACCACCACACCCCGTTTCCACCTGGAACTTTGGGGATCATTGGTTTGATACTCTTGCCCCAGAATTTTTTTTCTATTGGCTAAGAACGCATCCCAATCCCAGTGATCTTGTTCTTAGGGAATCTCCCTCCTGTCCACTCACCTCTTACTTCTCTTACTTACTCTCAGTCCCTTCTAAGTTAATCCCATGCGATTCATCTCCACCCAACCAAGGCTATTTCTCTATATACCTATTTTATGGTCACTGAAACCCTTATTAATTTTACTAAAATTTCCTGTACACTTACAGACCTTTATGTGAGTGTTTCTTTCCCGTTTAACCTAAAACTGATTTCATCCTCATAACCTGAATTTGCTTCTTGACCACAGGTAGTAGCCACTTCTTGTGTTGCCCTTCTTCCCTTTGACCCTGGGGTCTCAGGACCCTCAGGCATTGGCATTCTCCTTGGCCTAAACACCTACTTCCATACCACTTTTCTGCCTGTCTTAGTGTCATATTCGTTAAAAGTCATCTCCACATTCCCCTTGACATCCCATCCTATCATCTGTAAACCAGAACACTTACTTACAGAAAAGGAGTAAGGCTCAGGCCTCCTAACTGTGAACATCTTCTCTCTGAGTTCTAATTTGCAATAATAATACATATAAAACAAATACAGACATTACCAAGAGGCTGAGTAGGGTAATGAGGGTAGGATGAAATAAAAGGAAATAAAGTTTTCTTTTAATTGGTAAAAATATTCAGCCTTCCTCCCCCGCCCCAGCCGCCGCCGCCGCCGCCTTTCTTTTGAGACAGGGTCTTGCTGTGTAACCCAGGCTGGAATGCAGTGGCACAATCTTAGCTCACTGCAGCCTTGACTGCCTGGGCTCCAGTGATCCTCCCACCTCAGCCACCTGAGTAGCTGGGACTACAGGCACACACTACCATGCCCAGCTAATTTTTTTTTTCTTTTTTTTTTTGTAGAGATGGGGTTTCACCATGGTGCCCAGGCTGGTCTCAAACTCCTGGGCTCAAATAATTCTCCCAGCTTGTCCTCTCAAAGATTACAGGCGGGAACCACTGCACCCGGCCTATTCAGCCCTTTCTTCAATTAAATGTAGCAAAACCAACTGCCTGCCCTTAAAAAATATGAAACAGGTCTACTACCATCAGATCTTCTTTTCTGACCTGACCACTAAATCCATTTCTAACAAATATCAACTCGTGAATAACAGCCTGTTCTTCTTCCTCATCATTCCAGAATCCCAGCCATCTTTTCCTGGAGATCTCTGAAATCTGTTTGCTCCTCCTGGAAACAGCCTTTCTCTCCTCCAGGTCAATCCATAAGGAAGTCTTGCACCTTATCATTGTTAGGTAGTTATTAGGAACTGCTCTCTGCCCACAGGTGGAGGCCATATGCATTCCAGCATTCAGAGTCATGTGGAGCAAATGGGCTATCCCATACAGAACAGAGGGGTTGTATCTTGCCAGTGTTTACAGCCTCTTTGGCTTAATGCTGTCCTACTAAATTTAACTTCACATTTTGAGATGCTTGAGTTAATAATGGCATTATGCTTAATGCACTGAGCTTATATTTGGACTATCCCCTAGCTTACTGCAGTGAGGATGGGGAGGTTCACAATGTGATCAACACGGACAAAAATAGTGAAATATGATTTTTAAAAGTTTTTTTAAGAAACAGATTCACACTATGTTGCTCAGGCTGGCCTCCAACTCCTGGCCTCAAGCAATTCTCCTGCCTCAGTCTCCTGAGTAGCTAGGATTACAGATATAAGCCACCATGCCTGCTGTGAAATATGATTTAAAAATTGTTTTTATTAAAGTGAAGTTCACGTAACATAAAATTAATCATTTTAAAATGAACAAACCAACGGCATTTAGCACATTCACAGTGTTGTACAACTAGCACCTCTATCTAGTTCCAAAATATTTTCAGCAATCCAAAAGGCAACCCTATTGTAGTAGTCTGTTCTCACACTGGTATAAAGAACTACCCAAGACTGGGTAATTTATAAAGGAAAGAGGTTTAATTGACTCACAGTTCCACATGGCTGGGGAGGCCTCAGGAAACTCACAATCAGGGCAGAAGACAAAGGGAAAAGGAGGTCTTTTTCACATGGTGGCAGGAGAGAGAAGTGCAAGCAGGGGAAATGCCAGACGCTTTTAAAACCATCACATCTTGCGAGAAGTCACTCACTATCATGAGAACAGTATGGAGGAAATCGCCCCCGTGATCCAATCACCTCCCACCAGGTCTTGCCCTTAATACGTGGGGATTATGGGGATTACGATTCGAGACAGGATTTGGGTTGGGACACAGAGCCACACTATATCACCTGTATCTATTGAAACATGATTTTTAAACCAACCTGAGAAAGTATATATGATTTGTGTAGTATTTGCAGTAAGGATTGGGTTTCTATTTTCCTTTCTCATCCTACTGACCCCTTATAATCTGCTTTATGTTAAAGACAGTTTTAGATGGGTGCAATGATGGCTCATGCCAGTAGTCCCAGTCACTTGGGGGCTAACATGGCAGACTCGCTTGAGCCCCTGGAGTCAAGGCTGCAGTGAGCTGCGATCTGGCCACTGTACTGCAGCCTGGAAAACAGAATGAGACCTCATCTCCCAAAAAAAAAAAAAAAAAAAAAAAAAGGCAGTTTTAGTGGGAGTCACAGGCGGACAGTGAGTTACATGGGAGAAACCCCTCTGGCCCAGGTTATTTGCCTTTCTGGAAAATTGCTGGGTAACATAAATCTACATTGGATACACCCCTCAAAAAGAGACGTGTAGGAGATGGGGGCAAATAACCACTGAAAACTATCAAGGAAGGAATTTGGAGGAAATTAAACTGAAAAGAGAAATTAGAATAGAGAGGTAAAGAACAGCTGTAGAACAGTCTCTGGCACACAGCAGGTGCCTAATAAATATCTGTTGAATGATGGAATGAACAAAAATAACCCTAAATGCAGTAGTGAAAATAACCCAGAATAAATGAATGGATGGCTGCATTGGAAATGGATGCAGGATACAGTAGTGTTTCAAGGGAACAATTTGATAAGCCATGAGGGGAAGCACATTAAATTGTTCCCATGTCATTGCAGTTGGACCAGTCTTAAAAGCAAATAGGAAAGAGATATAAAGAGTCTATCATTTCAGGGCGGGCACGGTGGCTCTTGCCTATTATCATAGTATTTTGGGAGGCTGAGGTGGGTGGATTGCTTCAGTCCAGGAGTTCGAGACCAGCCTGGCCAACATGGTGAAACCCATTCTCTACAAAAAATATGAAAATTAGCCGAGCCTGGTGGCTCACACCTGTAGACCCAGTTACTCAGGAGTCTGAGGTGGGAGGATAGCTGGAGCCCAAGAAGTGGAGGTTGCAGTGAGCTGAAATTGCACCACTGCACTCCAGCCTGGATGACAGAGTCAGACCCTGTAGAAAAAAATAAAAATGAAAAAAGAAAGAAAGGAAAGGAAAGAAGGAAGGAAGGAAGGAAGGAAAGAGAGAGAGAGAGAGAGAGAGAGAAAGGAAGGAAGGAAGGAAGGAAGGAAGGAAGGAAGGAAGGAAGGAAAGAAAGAAAGAAAGAAAGACAGAAAGAAAGAAAGAAAGAAAAAGAAAGAAAGAGAAAGAAAGGAAAGAAAGAAAAGAGAGAGAAAAGAAAGAAAGAGAGGGAGTCTATCATTTCATATTCAAATATTTACAATATAGGGGAAATGATCAAAGTTTTCATAGATTTTACTATTTGTCATATTTAAATACTTAACTTTGAAACTACACCTTGAAAGGCAAAATATTGATTGGATTCCATTACTTAAGGTTTTAACAAAAAGGCCAGAAGTAGAAGGGCATCTATTATTATATAAATTGTTGTTTACAAGCTTGGATTGTACCTAGTGTGGTTGTAAATTTATGTGACCATTTCTTAGTCAGTCTTGGAAATACTATTTCTATTTGTATTTCTTTATATGTTAAGTGCGTTTTCTCTCCTATGACTATTAACTGAAGTATGCTATTAATTTGAAAGTTTGTCTATCTAGTCAGCTCCTTAACCAGGAGAATGTCTAATATGATACATACCATCATGTGACTATGGGTATTGAAATATAGAGTTATTTAAAGCACTGGCATTTTTTTTTTTTTTTTTTTTTTTGAGACAGAGTCTCGCTCTGTCGCTCGGGCTGGAGTGCAGTGGCCAGATCTCAGCTCACTGCAAGCTCCGCCTCCCGGGTTTACGCCATTCTCCTGCCTCAGCCTCCCGAGTAGCTGGGACTACAGGCGCCCATCACCTCGCCTGGCTAGTTTTTTGTATTTTAGTAGAGACGGGGTTTCACTGGGTTAACCAGGATGGTCTCGATCTCCTGACCTCGTGATCCGCCCGTCTCGGCCTCCCAAAGTGCTGGGATTACAGGCTTGAGCCACCGCACCCGGCCAGCACTGGCATATTTTGATCTACACAATAATTAGTTTAATAGGATTTAGCAAGACCCAGATGTTACTCTATTCCAAGAGGGTTGACATCTCTGCTCAATTAGTACTCAAGTTAGACATTCTAACTCAGGACCACAAGCATATATGGCAAATTTCACTCCAGTAGGAATATTCTATTACTCGCAGGAAGTCCATGTATGGTGAACAATTCTTCCTGGTCCATGGGCTCTGCTGAAGGACTCAGCCTGCTTCTTAAGCCATGGCAACAACTTCTTTGTGTTCTTTCAACAGCTTGTATTTAGAAACTTATGTGTCATTATCCTGTTTGAAGGCATTGAATAATATTGTACTTGTCATTGAACTTGTCACTCGACAATAAACACCTGACCATGTGAAACAACAAAGATAACCAGGAAAACAATTGTGTGTGGTGGAAAAAGGGATGGCTAGAATCCTAAAATCTGTGTGGTTAATGTATTATTTGAAGTGTGCCCCATATATGAGAACAAATGACTAGTACAGGAAATGAAGAACCAAAAAGTACTTAAAATACATCTAAATTAAAATTAAGGTTAATTTCTGAAGACCTTCATTGGTTAGTTAGCTCTGCTTAAAGTCTTCCACCCAGACACTAGTAGGTCCTGATAATGAATTTAAAAACAAGAAATGAAATTATCATATTCTATTTAGTGGAAATTTGCCTTCTTAAATCACAATACAAGTTTTGAAGAACTATCATCCCCATACTGTGCCAGTCACATTAAACCGTTAACAAATTTGTTTCTAGTTTAAGACCCAGGTACTTGAATCAAAAGGAGAAAAAAATCCAAATACATTAATAAATGCTTTAAAATGCACAGAGATAAAAAGAAACTTCAGGTTTAGTTGGAGCCACCATTTGATTAGATGTGAGTGGTATATTAAGTAATTGCAATGATCCATCTAATAAAAGGTTGCAAAGAGACTGCAGCATACCAGTATTTAGGCTGTTGATGGGGAAAGAAAAACTTAACTTTCAATCTCACTCTTTTCATTCCAAGTGGACATTTCTTTGAAGTTTAGAAGATGCTGAGTTCAGTCTCCCATATTTGAATTTTCTTCCACTCTCTGTCCCCTTTTCCCCCATCTCCATGCAACATAGAAGGGAAAGTATAGGAAAGGGCCCTCTCTTCTCACCTTCCTTGTAGATTCCAAGTTACCCAGATTGCAATCTCCTGGACTTAAAGAGTAAAATCAAGTTCAATGGATTAGTATTACGGAAGCAAACAAATGTAGGTCTTTGCTTATGAAGAAGTGAGTTACTGAAAACTTTTTAAAATCTATTGAGAGCAGGCATGGCATTCCTTCTCTCAGGTCAACAGTAGTTATTAAAGGCTGCACGCCATCAGCATTGTCAGTGCTCTCACTTACCCTGCTTTCTTTACTGAAGAGAAGCCTCCCCAACAACCAAAAAAACAGGTTTCTTTTCCAGGTGTCAACTTGATGTCTGCACAAGGATTGTTATTGAAAGGCACTTCTTCTAAACAGAAAGGCAACCACATGGAAGTTGGTAGAATTGCTGTAAGGAAAAATGTTCAAAGAGTGAATACTATAAAATGCCAGAACTGGTTATTGAGGTAACATAAAAACAGTCAACAATCTTACTTCTGTAAAGCAGTTTAAAGTTCTCAAAGAACCTTCAGAACTGAAGGTTCTTTTTTTAAATCCAGTTAGGTTGTGAAATCTACAGAGGTCTTTCATAATAATATTAAAAGCCTTCATCAAAATATACACACTGTGATTACAACTGTGTTATGAGTATGCATTTGTATATATGTGTATACACAATTGTGATTTATAACTATAGCTTTATACACACACACACATGAGACAGAACTTTAGAATGATATTCAAATACGGAAGCAGTCCTTGAATTAGGATGGTTGGATTACAAAATATCTTTTGTTTTTCTTTTACCATGTTGGTGTCATCATGCTACATTTTCAATTTAAAACAATTTAATCCTTATGTCATATACAATGTGAGGTGAGTTCTGCCCAGAGAAAAGAGTTCCTCTAGTTTGGAGGCAGGGAGAGAAGAGATAACATCTGGAAATTTATTTTATTATCCCAGAAGCCAGCCAGGTGTGAGGAGGAAACTGGGCAGAATCCCACTGACCACCTAGCTGGGAAGATCTCTCTCTCTCTCTCTCCATCTCTCTTTTTCCGGAGGGCTTACCATATGCTACACACTTCCCAGACACTAGCACATTTAATTGCACAACGTTATGAGGTGGAAGGAGGTGAGATGGCTACCCAAGGTCACACATCTAATAAATATTGTAGCCAGAACTTGAACCAAGGACTACTGACTCCAAGCCCATGTCCTTTGGATGGAATCTAACCTCCCTTGCTTGGCCTAGCTCCCTTATGTTATCAGGCCCACACTTACTTCTCCAACCTCCTTTTTTATGTCCCTCTTCCAGGCATTTGCCATGGTCCAGAGACATCAGCCCAGAGCCTGCAAATCTCTCTCCTGCTTCAGCATCTTGGCACTTGCCTCTGCTTGGAAAGCCCTTCTCCTGTGTCTTAGCAAAGCTGGATCCTTGACACCCTTCAGGTCACCACTTATGTGTCACCTCAGGGTAGCCTTCCCAACCACCCCATCTAAGAGTATCCCCTCCTCTTCAAACTCACTCTCCACCGTATCACTCTGTTAATTTCCTTCATAGCATTTATCACACTTGGTAAATCTTTTTATTTATTTACTAATGTATTATCTGTCTCTTTCCAAGGGAGTGCAAACTCTCTGAAGACAGAGACCTGTTTACCTTGATGCCTCTGTGTTTCCAGCACCTGGCACAGGGCCTGAGATACAGCAGGTTAAATAAACACTGCATGCCCATAACCACTAAGCCCATTATCTGGGGCAAGGAGCCCTGTGGAGTATTTCTTAGATGAAGATGAAATAAGTTCAAAAGAACTTATAAATAGCACACACATCTACTTTCTACCCACATTTTATTCAACCAATTTGAGGACATTTGTACCCGTAAGTTCTTCACATGTCTGGCTTCTTACCCTTCAGGTTTTAGCTCATATGACATCTCATCATGCGGGTCAGTCTCCAGACTGACCACTCCAGCTGGAGCCCTCCCTGCATCCCTCCCATCCTCCACCCTGTTTACTTGGTTCACGGCACTTATCACACTCTAAATTTATGTTGATTTATTTATTTATTTATTTACTTCTATCCATTAGAAGGTAATGTTTTGAGTGCAAGAACATCTTGTCTACACAGTTCCTAGAACATTTCCCAACAGATAGTAGACATTCCATAAATAGTTGTTGAATGATGCCACACATGGCCACTAATTTGTACTCCCTTTTTAGTTCTAACAGGTTTTTTTTTTTTTTTTTTTTTAACAGATTTCTCTGGTCTTTTTCCTAAGTAGATAATTATCACCTATGATCAATTTTCTCTTTTCTAAGAGTCACACCACATTGTTTTTTTCCTTCCCTATTGTATCAACTAGAACTACCAGAACAATGTTAGACAATATAGGGAATAGCAGGTGTCTTTGATTATTGTTACTTCACAGACTCACCATTAATTATAATACTGGTGTTATCTGGGACAGACATTCCTTGCCACATCAAGGAAAAATCCTTTCTAAAGAATTACCAAGTCATTTTAAATTTAGCTCAATTTAGTTTAGTCCTAACAAGAAGCAATATTGAATTTTATCAGAGAACTTTTGATAATAATGTGTTATTACTTTGATCTAATGATAAAGCAAACTATGTTAATATATAAATCACCTGAGGTCAGGAGTTCAAGATCAACCTGTAAAACACATGGTAAAACACATTCCTTAATAAAAATACAAAAATTAGCTGGGTGTGGTGGTGTGCATCTGTAATCCCAGCTAATTGGGAGGCTGAGGAAGGAGAATCGTTTGAACCCAGGAGGCAGAGGTTGCAGTGAGCTGAGATTGAGCCACAGCACTCCAGCCTGGCCAACAGAGTGAGACTCCATCTCAAGAAAATAAAATAAAATAAAAAATCAGACATTCAAGCAAGTGATGTGATCAGCATGTCTCTTGGCTTGGTGATTGCCAAGGAAGGAAAAAACTAAGCCCTCTGGCAGGGATTTGGTCAACAGACTAGAGAAGGTAGGAGACAATGGGAGATTTCTAAAGATTATTGCTTTCTATCCAGCTGTGACTATTAAAAACCAAACTGATGAGTATCTTTTTAGCTGAGAGCCTGGGCAAAAGGTTGCCAGGATTACAGATACTAAGATTGAAAATGACTGCTTGCTGCTGGCTAAATAAGCCCATAAAACAAACCTTTGGAGAATTATTTTAATTTTAAGAGCATTGTGTTTAAAACTCCACAAAAACAATTCTGTATGGTTTCCAGGCCAGTCCCCAATGCCTCGTAAATTTCTCAATATAAAAGTTTCTCAATGGTATGCCCCATTGTGCCACAACCCAGGGCTGAAGCATGTTTCGGTGCTGATGTCTGATGAGGTTGGACATTCAAAGTTCTCAACTCAGCTTCTGCTCCTCATCCTTCCTTTGCTATCTCAGGGTTTTGGCAACCATTTTTAAGCAGATAACCTCCCAATCTATTTCTCCATCCCTGTTTCAAGAATTCGAGTCCCACATTTCTCATTTTAAACTGCCATGTGGATGAATTGTAGATACATCAAACTGCTTGTGTCAAAAACTGAAAAACTGATTTCTGGACAAACCTGTGTTTCTCATACTATCAAATAGACTAGTCTCCTTTTAGACACCTTTCTTGAGATCTTGCATCATCTTTGTGTCTCTTTCTTAATCCTCTTGTTTAATGAGTTACCAAATCCAGCCAATATTTTTGGAATTCCACCCTTTTTCTACTCTCACTTACATTGCCTTTGATTGGGTCCTCTTTCCCTTTCTCCTGCATCAGCATTCCAACACAATGGTTTCCTTGATGCCATCTTCACTCTACTCTTCTTGTCTATTGCTATCAGAGTAATATGCCCAAAGTTCAATTTTTTTTTTTTTTTTTTTTTTTTTTTTGAGACAGAGTCTCGCACTGTTGCCCAGGCTGGAGTGTATTGGTGCGATCTCAGCTCACTGCAACCTGTTCCTCCCGGGTTTAAGCGATTCTCCTGCCTCAGCCTCCTGAGTAGCTGGGACTACAGGCATGCATGCTGGGCTAATTTTGTGTATTTTTAGTAGAGGCAGGGTTTCACTGTGTTAGCCAGGATTGTCTCGATCTCCTGACCTTGTGATCTGCCAGCCTCTGCCTCCCAAAGTGCTGGGACTACAGGTGTGAGCCACCGCGCCCGGCCCTAAGTTCAATTTTAACTGCATCACTGTCACCCTTAAAACCTGTATTAGCTCCTCGGTGCTTACACAATGAAGTCTAGAATTGCATGGCATTCATAGTCAGAGCTCAGCCTGACTACATTTCAGCTCACTGTGCTCTGGGCACTAGCCCAGTGTTTCTTTATTTTTTTATTTTATTTTATTTTTTATTTTTTTCTGAGACGGAGTCTCGCTCTGTCGCCCAGGCTGGAGTGCAGTGGCCGGTTCTCAGCTCACTGCAAGCTCCGCCTCCCGGGTTTACGCCATTCTCCTGCCTCAGCCTCCCGAGTAGCTGGGACTACAGGCGCCCACCACCTCGCCCGGCTAGTTTTTTTGTATTTTTTAGTAGAGACAGGGTTTCACCGTATTAGCCAGGATGGTCTCGATCTCCTGACCTCGTGATCCGCCCATCTCGGCCTCCCAAAGTGCTGGGATTACAGGCTTGAGCCACCGCGCCCGGCCTAGCCCAGTGTTTCTAAACCGCTTTCTCATTACTGTCCCCACAACGAACCTTTTTAGAACTTTTTTCACAATCACCTCCCTTGTGCAATGTTAATACTACAGATACACTGTACATCTGTGTATTATGTGTAGATTTGTGCTTTCTACATAAAAAGAGGAAGATTTTACCCCTGTGGAGACTACGTGCTCTGCCAAAACAGATCATGTACCAATCCCAGAACATGCTCCAGTCTTTTCTAGCTTCCAAGCTTTTGTTCAGTCTGGTCATTAGAGAGGTTGAGGGAATATGAGAAGATTCCTAGACTGTACTTCTGCTATTCAGCATGCTGATCCCCTTGCCTAGAATAGACTCACACATCTCCTCCCACCACCCCCTATTTCTTCCTCTTGAAATCTGACTCTTCATGCAGCAACCTAAATACTGTATCCTCTCTCAATCCACTCAGTTGCCACTTACTTTTCTGTGTGCTCATGGAATTTTCTTTATTCCTCTGTTATGTTCTTTGTTACATAGTCATCTTTCTATTTGTGTTTCTCTCCCACTGGATTACAAACTTTCTAAAGACAAGAACTGTGTTGTTCACAGTGTATGATGCCTTCATGTAATAGGCACCAGGATATGTTGGTTGAAATCAGTTCACTGATATACTGGAAACAGTGTAAAATCCCACCAGTGACCATATGGAGAAGTCCCACGTGTATGCTAAATAAATGAACACACTAGAAAAATTGGACGCCATATACAAGACATACTCCCAAAACATGATCACTAATACAGACACTGTTTATAAAGGAGTTCTGTGTTGTGTACACCATAGGTGAACAAAACTGGTTCCTGGTTCACACAAATAACAGACACCCACAGAAAGTTGTCTGAATGGCTAGCTGCCTAGGCATGTTTTAAATAATGATGATCGAGTGGGGATAACCCAGAGACCAAAACACAAGTGGCAATTTTTGATATCATGTTCTTGTAAAGATACAGAATTTTAATTGGGTTCATGTGCCACAAAAAGAAATGATACATGTAGATGTACATTTTATATGTTAGTAATTATCACCATCTTCAAAATGACCAAATTAAGGCTATGGGACAGAAAAGTCAATCTGACAGAGTTATTTTTGTGTAGGAAGTGAAGCCAAGATAAAAACATGTTTTCTGTAAAAGCCTTGATAATTTAAAAAAATGCATATATGTGAATATCTTTATAAATTTCCATTATTCTTCATTGTATTGTGGAACACCTGACTTTCTAGGAAAGCTATTTCCGTGGCTTCATAGGATTACCATTTGCTTTCACCAGAGGATTAGGTATTTTTAAATGGCATGTGTATTACTTCTCTGAGTTTATTAAGATGGTAATAAAATCTTACAGAAAACTTCTAACAGGTGTTTTCTACCGTCCTTTGCTTCTGGGCTGTCTTCTCTTAAAATATCATAAACTGTTTTGTTTGTTTGTTTGTTTCTAAAGTCTGAGAATGACTTTTGTGGGACAGTGGAGGTGGGGGGTGTCTACGGGATGAGAAGCTTGGCAAATAATTCGTTTCCAAGGATACATAATTTCCGCCCTTCAGCCAGGTTCATCCACAGTCAGTAGTGTAATTGAGTTTAGTTCTTCCTGGTCTTTCAAACGAAGTAATCCTTTTGCCAGTTACAAACCCTACTTGCAATTCTATTTTCTATGGGCTCTTAATTATTGAAAGGGAGGATTAGTCATGAATCTCCTTCTTTTTCACTCCTTTGCTAGTCAAGCTCAAGTTCTGCGAGCAAACAGCAACAGCAAAAGCAAACACTTTGGCGCCAACACTTAGCCTTGCCTCACTTTAGAGGCAGAATTATATAGGCTTGTTTGCTTAACAACTCAAATAGGGGGCGGGGAGGGTGACGGGAGGGAACGAGGGAGGGATCGAGGGAGGGGACGAGGGAGGGCCCGCCCCCCTTGGAACAGGATTGGTTCCCTCTCTCCCTTTAGACGTTCACTTTGCATCTCGGTTGGACAGGTTGAGAGAAATATGTCATTAAGGTGTTGTCAATATGAGCCCTTTAGGTGTGGGCGTTCCCTAGGTTTGTGGTTTTAGACTTTCAAAGGGACGGACTTATTATTGGCTGTGGGATCAAGTTAGTGAAACTGGTCTTGTATATGTTGAAAAATGCCTTCCTAACAGGAGGCGCCAAGGAGCTTAAGTGTAACTCACACACAGTAAAGAAAATGACGAAAGTTCCTCCGGGGTTTGATTTCAGTTTCTTAAATGACGAAGAGGCCAGGAAGATCCTTCAGGTGCTGGAAAGAAATGAGGAGCTACAGAGGGCCGAGAAGGACAGGATCAGGTACAGAGCAAACTCATTTATCTTGTGCTGGGCCTGGGTCCAGCAGGGGCCAGGGATCCGCTGGGAAGGCGCGGAGCTTGCGCGGGGCACCTGCCGGGGGGTGCTCCGAGCGGCTGCTGTGGAGGCAGCGGGTCGGGAAGAGAAAATCGCGCCGAGTTGCCCTCTAAAGGACTTTGGGATGACTAGTTGGTACCCTTTCCATCCATTGCATACCAGACGGGCTCGCCTGCGGGTCTGGGGTCGGGCAGGGTGGGGGTCCGTGCGCTGCGGTGGCCGCGCAGCCACGCTATGCTGTGCCGGGTGCCTGCGGGGCCATCGCGAGGCGTGGGCCGTTCCAGGCAATGAAATGCGACGGGGGCGCGATCTGGAGCGGAATCCTGGCTGCTGCTCACTACGCGGCCCGCGCGCACCCACGTGCTCTCACGGGTCCGACAGAACTTCCACCTTCGCCTAACACAGTTTTCCCTCGGCACCAGAGGCGAATCTCCCCACCCCACGGGGGCAGTCCGCAAAGCCTGGGAGAGCCGGCACCTCACGGGAGGCGAAAGGTCCCCACCCCAAGGGTAGTAACTCGAGGAATTTGTCAAATAGAGACTTATGTGGGCGAATGGGACTTAGACACACGGGGTTGGCTGGAATGGTTGGGTCTCCTTGTGCGTGGTGCTGTGGGGAGCGAGATTCTGCGAAATTTCATCCTTGACCTTACTATGTACTGTTGTAGGTGAGGGATTAGTTACTGAAGAATGCAATCCAGAGACACAGATAATGAGATAATGACCTGGGATGTAAATTAACCAGTTTTTCTGCTGGGGAGTGTAAAGGGACTCTCGCCAATATTGGAATATACCCATCTAAGTCCTTCTCTAGATAACTGTGGAAGGGAATTCAGGACATCACTCTCAGGTCACACTGTGCCATTGATTGGAATTTAGCAAGTCATTTTGTTTTATGATCAACTGCTTGCTAATGTGAGTTCCAGGTTCCCATTTCTTTCTGGATATCCCCACCTGCCTGTCCCCCACAGCTGACAAAAGAAACCCTCCAAGGACCCTCTTCAAATTGGAAAATCTAGTTAGTCTTTGTAGAAATAATTAGAATATACTAAGCCCAATGCCCAGACTTCACCCTGCTCCCCTAAACATGACTCTTTGGGGAATGAAGGAATATTTGAGGTTGGTGAATGTGGATTTCATACCATCATACTCTGTCTTGAGAAAAAGTGGCTTTATCGTTCTCCTCCCCTGAACAGTGTAGAAAGTGTGCCTTCATGAGAACAGTATGCCGCACCACACACACCCACGTGCATGTACCTACTCATATGCACATGCACCGCACACAGGCACACCCAACTCTCGGAAGAACTTCTGAACTGCACGGAATTTCAATGCATACTCCAAAGGCACTAAGAAACTGCGGTTATTCTCAGTATGTCTTACTGGAAGTGTTTCTTGTCTCTGAAGAGGATGGGGCTTCTTAAGTGATCCATTGTGTACTGGGGGAAATTGAGGGGAAAGTTAGAAAATAAGAAGGAGAGTAACTTTCATTTAAGATGTTATCTGGGCTTTTTATTTTTGACCTGATGCTTGCCTTGTTGTTTTCTCTATTGCAACTCATGACGCCCACTTCAGTTGACTTTAGAAGGAACTGGATCTCCACATAGATCTGTTCAAAGCACATGTATCTACACAAAGCCATTGGGCTGGGCATTAGAAGGAAGGTCAAAACACACTTTCTAATTTCATGGCACTCATATCCTAATGGAAACATCAACAGAAAAAGCCATAATGCTAAGACAAAATCAATACTGTATTATACTAATTATTAAAAATATTTAATTGCCCAAACAATTTGAAAAATATCACCATTAAAATACAAAAATCATTTAAGGAAAGTAGATGTGTGGACCAAATACCCAAGGCAATGATTTCTAGTACTGTCTTTTCCTTTGATTAATTCCCCACTTCCACTATCAAATACCCATGTCTGGCTTGCAGTCTCCATGGGATTGTTCTGCTTACCCACTTCAGACTCACATGTATTAATTTCAGTAGCAGATATTGGCATTCAGAAAGTTCCTGAGACAACATGTCAACTTGGCTGCCTCTTCTGCTCATCTTCTTGATACATGTGATCATATTTTCCAAATCAAAAATCAGGACACATGACTTACAACTCAAGAGTATAATTGCATTCTGTTCTGGCTTGGCATATATGAACAACAACAAAAAAGAGATGCTTCAACAGGCCTGTCTGAGAGACTCAGGGAAGCCTTTTTACTACATTAAGAGCTTCAAGACCTCTTGACTAGAACAATAAGGGTCCAAATGGGGAAGTTTAGAAAGTTAGCAGGTTGGGGAATGGCTGATGAGTTCATTCATATCTATGATAGGTTTGAGGTATCTACAAGACAACTAAGAAGAAATACGAGTACCCTATAGTTAGCAATATAGAACTACAGTGTTGGGGCTGGGCCCAGTGGCTCATGCCTATAATCCCAGTGCTTTGGGAGACTGAGGCAAAAGGATCGCTTGAGGCCAAGAGTTTGAGACCAGCCTGGCCAACACAGCCAGACCCTGTCTCTACAACAAAAATTAAAATTAAATTTAGCCTGACATTGCTGCACATACCTGTAGTTCTAGCTACTCAGGAGGCTGAGGTGGGAGGATCCCTTGGACCCAAGAGTTCAAGGCTGCAGTGAGCTATGATTGTTCCACTCCAACCAGAGTGACACAGTGGAGACTCTGTCTTTAAAAATAAAATAATTTTTTTTATTTAAAAAAAGAACTACAGTGTCATGCAGGGCCAGAGATATTGTGAGATGGATGTGAGGGTAGTTGAGTTCATCATGCAGAAGGCAGCAGCCCCACCCACAGAAAAATCCCTGAACACATAGAACTTTTTCCTGATCTCCCCTCATCTGTACCAGACCTCTATGGCTCCAACTTACCAGGAAAGTATTTGCATTAAATATAATAGTTAATGTTCTAATATATAGTTTATTCAAATTTTTAAGAAAAACACCAAGATTCAAACTAATAAATAGGCAAAAGATAGAAATAAATCATTCACACCAGAAGATATCCAAACAGTAAACATAAGAGATGGGAAAATGTCCACCCTCACAGTAATAAATGAAAATTGAAGTAACCTTGAGATACCATGCTGCCCCTTTAAAAATAACAGAAAAGACCATCCTGGCTAACACGGTGAAATCCCGTCTCTACTAAAAAAATACAAAAAACTAGCCGGGCGAGGTGGTGGGCGCCTATAGTCCCAGCTACTCCGGAGGCTGAGGCAGGGGAATGGCGTAAACCCGGGAGGCAGAGCTTGCAGTGAGCTGAGATCTGGGCACTGCCTCCAGCCTGGGTGACAGAGCAAGACTCCGTCTCAAAAAAAAAAATAACAGAAAAAAAAAAGTCTGTGAGGGTTAGAATGAAATTGATAGATTCTTCACATTGTTAGTGACATTGTAAGTTGGTTACAAGCCTTTTGGTGAGCATTATGGCAATATCTATCAAGATATGCTTTACGCTTGACCCAATTGTCCAATTCTTGGATATTTCTCATTAGTAGGAGATTAAGCTGGAGGAGATGGCTACACCAATATATATTAAGTGCTGCCTTTTTATGTAATAATAGTAATTATTGTGGTAATAATGACAGCTAACATTTATTAGGCCCTTACTGTATACTAGACACTGTACTAAACATGTTATACAGATTTAATTAATCCTCTCAATAACCTCATTAGGTATACACTTTAATTCTCATTTCACAGAGAAGGAAACAATTTAAAAAGATTGAGTATTTTGTCCAACTTAAGCAGCAAAGCCAGAATTTAAAATCCGGATCTATCTCGAAACTACTTTACTCATCAAGATTGAATAATCCTCACAACCATTTATTGGGGTATTATTAATGGCTTTTTAAAGAAGGAAAACTGAAATTTAGCAACGTTAAGGAACTTGCCTAAGGTCACACAGCTCATAAATGTCAGAGATAGAATTTGAACCTAAATGTATCTGGCATCAGGACCAGATGTGACAGTGCCTGGTGTAATCAAGTTTTTAAATGGCATGTCTAGATTTAGATCATTTTTTGCTCCGTGGCAAGATTGCAGCCTGGAAGGATTTTCCAGAATTTAATTATTTCTGATTGATTTACAGTAATATCCTTGAGCTGTAGCACAGTTCTGAACGGGACTGTATATGTCAAAGTCATAAAGTGGTCTATAGCTGGTGGCAGCTGCCACATCCAGCAGACATTAAAAGCCAGATACACAAGCCTCCTGCCTCCCCTACACATTCTGCCTGCCCTCTCCTCTCCCAGCCTGTGAAATCTGCCTCTAGCTAAGGGGCAGAGTTTCTAGAGACATTGGATGTCTACTGATTGGGCTTTTACTGTGTGCCAGACACTGGGTTGGCCCTGAGAATACAGTGGAAAATAAAACACAGATTCTGCCCCAAATGACATCAGTCTATGAAAGGTTTCCATTGGCAATAGAATGTGTAAGATGAAGTGTTTATATAACTGTAGCTCACCCTTAAGCAGTCCTGTGTGGCCTGGAAAAGGGACAACAAGAACAATGCCTGGAAGTCACAAGTGTGCTCAAGAGGCTTGAGCAAGTTCTGATACATAACAAGGTATCAGATTAACACACAGCGGATCTCTGAGCTGTCTGCACTTTCCAGTGGCATCCAATTTAGTTAATTCCTTTAAACTGAGGGAGAACTTTCTCTCAGATACATTCTCCTGTCTAGTTACTCCGGTGGATTGGTCCCCATAGGCAACACACACAGAACTACTATAATAATATCGTTCCATATCCCAATGCCAAGGAGCAGGGTTCAGTCGCCACTGCCACCCGGGTTCCTTTTTTTCTTTTTCTTTTTTTTTTCTTTTGCGCGCCCCCCGCGCGCGCGCCCCGGCTGGAGACGCGTGGGCCGGATCTCGGCTCACTGGCAAGCTCCGCCTCCGGGCTTCTCACGCCATTCTCGCTGCCTGCAGCCTCCGGGAGTAGCTGGGAGCTCCAGCAGGCGCCGCCACCGTCGGGCCGTGGGTCAGTTTTGTATTCTTTTCGTAGAGCGCCTTCGCAGTGTTAGCAGGATGGTCTCGATCTCCTGACGCCTCCGTGATCGCCGCCCTCCTCGGGCTCCCAACGTGCTGGGATTAGCAGGCTTGAGCACCGCGCCGGCCAAAGCGGGGGGTTTTAAGCTTAGTGATATTATGACTTTTAGCTTATACAGTCTTTCATATTTGTTTTTTTATCCTCATCCTCAACCTAATAAAGCAAATACTATTATCTTCTTTTTCAAAAGCTAATAAAACAACTATAATAATAGCTAACATTTGTTGAGTACTGACCCATGCAAGCTCTTTGTGTGCACTATCTCATTTAATTCTTACAACTGATGAGTTAAGGGATATCTTTATCTCCATTCAACAGAGGAAGCTTAGAGAGGATAAGTGACATGCTTGAGATCATACTGCTAGGGAGTGTCCGATCTGGGAACTCCATCTGTACATAATCACTGTGCTGTGCTGCCTCCTATAGTACCAAAAAGTTGAAGCAACTTTCCTCACCTGGCCCATCTAGCTCATAACAGAACCAAGACTGGGATCTATCCACTTTAAAACTCTTGCTATTTTATCTCCACTCAGCATAAAAATAAAAAACACACAATTCTATGTAGTCAAATGCCCAGCTAAAAGTTGGAGATGTTATTACTAAGGAAAATGGCATAATGGATATGGGAGGATAACTAGTACCATCTGCTTATATAGAAAAAATTGCTGGCAACCATTTATGTTAAAAAATGCATACATGCATTCTGTAAGGACAGACTTTATACTGTTAAAATGATTATCTTTGGGGAATGACATTTAAAGGGACTTTAACCCTTTTACTACTGTTTTATTTTTGAGTTATCATATGCTATTTAAAATAGGCCAGGTGCTGTGGCCTGTAATCCCAGCACTTTGGGAGGCCGAGGTGAGTGGATTGACTGAGGTCAGGAGTTCAAGACCAGCCTAGCCAACACGGTGAAACCCCATGTCTATTAAAAATACAAAAATTAGCCTGGCGTGGTGGCTGGCCCCTGTAAGCCCAGCTACCTTGGAGGCTGAGACAGGAGAATCGCTTGAACCTGGGAGGTGGAGGGTGCGGTGAGCCAAGACTGCGCCGTTGTACTCCAGCTTGGGTAACGAGCAAAACTCTGTCTCAAAATAAATAAATAAATAGAACTGTTTCTTTGGATAATAAATATGGAATGTTTGACTATTTTTTACTTTCATACTTTTTTTTATGAAGGTAAAATAGTTTTTAAAAATGTCTTAAGAAATAAATAACTTTTACTGGTAAATTTCTTTTTTTAAAATGTCTAAATGTTTTTCTGCCCTTGTCCTTTTCTTTACAATGTTAATGTGTGAACAGGTAAGTTGGTATATGGTAAGTTGTACATCAACCTTGATTCCTTGTGTGAGAGCCTCACACACTTAGGTACTCAATACCTAGTCAAATGGAACTTAACTTACTGCTATAGGAAATACAAACTAAGGGAAAGAAAGCTCTGAGGAAACCAGGTGAAGGGCGAAAGAAGGTCAGGTGAAGGTTAGTCAGAAGATACTTTCGTTCCTCATTAGTACAGATGGTCTTAAACCTGAGAACCACATGAAGGTCAAAAGGAGGTGAGGTTAAGTTTAGTAAGAAAATGCTTTCCTTCCCGGTTAGCATAGCAGGGTCTTAAAACTGAGAAGAAGGTGGCTAAGAACTAAGGAGGGCTAGCTAAGGCATGATCTTTCATAAACGTGGGTGGATTCTCTCACCTTCATTCAGGTAGGTTTTTCTGTAGTGAGTTATTCCCCAGGCTGTGAGATTTGAGAGAGATAGGCTCATCGCCCTCTCCTTCTCAGGATGTTTCCTTATTGACATTGCCAATGGCCCTATTAAAAGGCCATACTTCAAATATTAACAGATCACAGGAGCCAGCTTCCTCATTCCATGGTGTGTTAGGCTTTCTAGATGAAAGAGGAAATGGGAGATGACAGTGACCAAATTCCCTGCACCCCAACATAGAGTTGTGTTTTTTTATATTGATCAAGCTTGTCTTGGTTTTAACTTTGAAACGATGCATTTAACAGCAATTGAGGGAGGAAAGGGGTGGGGAGGGAGTAACTTATCCTGCCAACCATTATTTCGTTCTTCATCACTAGTTTTATTTTTTAAAGAACGTTATATAAATGGAAGCACAGAATACGTAACCTTTTGAGAATGGCTTCTTTAACTCAGTAAAATGAGGGTCACACAGGTTGTTGTATGTATAAATGATTCATTCTCATCAGGCAAGTTGGCTCACGCCTGTAATCCCAGCACTTCGGGAGGCTAAGGTAGGAGGATCACTTGAGGTTTCGCCATGCTGGCCAGGTTGAGACTAGCCTGGCCAACATGGCAAAACTCTGTCTCTACTAAAAATACAAAAATTAGCCAGGCATGGTGGCGCGCATCTGTGGTCCCAGCTACTCGGGAAGCTGAGGCAGGAGAATCACTTCAGCCCAGGAGGTGGAGGTTGCAGTGAACCGAGATTGTGCCACTGCACTCCAGTCTGGGTGACAGAGCAAGACTTCATCTCAAAATAAATGAATGAACAAATAAATAATTCATTCCTTTATATCGCTAAGTAGTATTTAGTATTTCATTACATAGATTACTACAGTTTGTTTATCCTTTCACCCACTGAAGAACACTTGTCTTGTTTACACATTTTAATAATACTGAATAATGCTGCTATCAACATCCATGCGCAGGCTTTTGTGTGAACATGATTTTTATTAGCAGTGGAACTGCTGGATCATATTCTTGAATTTGCAAGAAACTGCCAAACTGTTTTCCCCACAGCTGTACCGTTCTGCATTCCTACCAACAGTATATAAGAGTTCCAATCTCTGTCTTTGTCATTCAGGCTCCTACAACAAAATACCTTAGACAAGGTAATTTATAAACAGCAGAAATCTATTGCTCGTAGTTCTAGACCCTGGGAAGTCCAAGATCAAGGCACTGGTAGATTCTGTGTTTGGTGAAGTCCCCCTCCTCATAGAGGGTGCCTTCTCTGTGTCCTCACATGGTAGAAGGGGCAAAAAGGCTTTCTCTCAGGCCTCGTGTGAAAGGGCACTGATCCAGTCATGAGGGAGGAGCCCTTTCGACCTAATCACCTCCCAAAGGCCCCATCCCTTACTACCATCACCTTGAGGGGTAGGGCTCAACATGTGAATTTTGGGGGGACACATACTTTCAGACAAGAGCATAGTAGTTCTTCAGTCTTGCCAGCATTTGGTATTTTCAATTTTATTTTAACCATTCTAATAGGTATCTCCTCATGGATCTCCTCATGTTTCAATTTGCATCTCCCTAGTGACTAATGATGGTAAACATCTTTTTAAGTGCTTACTTGCCTTCCATATATTCTCTTTGGTGAAGTATCTGTTAAAGTCTTTTGAACAGTTTTTAATTGGGTTATTTGTTTTCTGATTGATGGATTTTGAGAATTCTTTATATATTCTTGATACAGGTCTCCTGTTGAACACCAAGTTTGTAAACATTTTCTTCCCATCTGTAGCTTGTCTTAACTTTCCTACTGTGTCTTTGCAGAGTACAACTTATCCAGTTTGATGAAATCCAACATACCAAACTTTTTTCTTTTATGAATCATGCTTTTAGCAGCATTCTAAGAATACTCTCTCTCAGCCCAGATTACAGACATTTTCTCCTATGATTTCTTTTTGAAGTTTTATAGTCTTATGTCTTACACTGATGCATTTTGAAATAAGATTTATGTAGAGTGTGAGGCTTAGACTGAGGCTTATTTTTGCATATTAATGCCCAATTATCCCAACACCATTGTTGAAAGACTGTCCTTCATTAAATTGCCTTTGCACCTTTGTAAAAAATTTGCTGTATTTCTGGACTCTGCTCTTTTCCATTGATCTCTATGTCTTTTCCTTCACAAATACTATGATATCTTGATTACTGTGGCTTTATAGTAGGTCTCAACATTAAGTAGTATGCTTCTTCCATTTTTTTTGTTTGTTTGTTTTGTTTGTTTTTGTTTTTGTTTTTTTGAGACAGGGTCTCTCTTTTTCACCCAAGCTGGAGTGCAGTGGCACAATCTCGGCTCAATGCAACCTCCACCTCCTGGGTTCAAACTATTCTCATGCCTCAACCTCCTGAGTAGTTGGGATTACAGGCGTGTGCCACCACACCTAGCTAATTTTTTTTTTTTAATTTTTAGTAGAGACAAGGTTTCGCCATGTTGGCCAGGCTGGTGTCAAACTCCTGACCTCAGGTGATCTGCCCATCTTGGCCTCCCAAAGTGCTGGGATTACAGGTGTGAGCCACTGTGCCCAGTCAGAATGAATTATTTACACATACAACAACCGTGTGACTCTCAAAGGTGTTTACTGAGTTACAGAAGCCATTCAGGCCGGGCGCGGTGGCTCAAGCCTGTAATCCCAGCACTTTGGGAGGCTGAGACAGGCGGATCACGAGGTCAGGAGATCAAGACCATCCTGGCTAACCCGGTGAAACCCCGTCTCTACTAAAAAAGAAAATACAAAAAAAAAACTAGCCGGGCAAGGTGGCGAGCGCCTGTAGTCCCAGCTACTCGAGAGGCTGAGGCAGGAGAATGGCATAAACCCGGGAGGCAGAGCTTGCAGTGAGCTGAGATCTGGCCACTGCACTCCAGCCTGGGCGACAGAGTGAGACTCCATCTCAAAAAAAAAAAAAAAAAAAGCCATTCAATTTACTCTTTGTTTTTAAAACTATTTTGTCTATATCATTCCTTTGCTTTTACATGTAAATTTTTACATTTAAGTTTAAAATTGTTCATTGCTAGTATAGGGAAACACAATTGATGTTTGGTATTGATCTTGTACCCTACCACTTAGCTAAGCTTACTTATTGGCTCTAGGATGTTCTTTTTTGGGGGGGAGTTTTTTTGGGTGATTTTCTACATGGCCAATCATGTTACCTATAAATGGAGATGGTTTTATTTCTTCCTTTCCAATACGTATGCCTTTTATTTCTTTTTCTTGCCTAATATTGACTGGGACTTCAAGCATGATGTTGAACAGGAGTATTGAGATTGTACTTCCTTGCTTTGTTGCTGAGCACTGTCTTTCACTATGAATTACGATGTTAGCTATGTTTTTTTTGTGGATGAGTGTTTTATTTTTTTGTTGTTGTTAATTTTTTTTTTTTTTAATAGAGATGGGGTTTTGCTATGTTGGCCATACTGGTCTCTATCTCCTGGGCTCAAGTGATCCACCCGCCTCGGCCTCCCAAAGTGTTGGGATTACAGGCAGGAGCCACCATGCCCAGCCTATAGATGACTTTTATCTGGTTCTGTTTCTTGCTTGCTGAGAGTTTTTATCATGAACGTATCTTTAATTTTATTAAATACTTTTTCTGCATCAACTTATATGACCATGTGGCTTTTTCTTCTATAGACTATTGATATACTTATTTATTTTATTATTATTTTTTTGAGACGGAGTCTTACTCTGTCGCCCAGGCTGGAGTGCAGTGGCACAATCTCGGCTCACTGCACTTGAGTTCATGCCGTTCTCTGCCTCAGCCTCCCAAGTAGTTGGGACTATAGGCACCCGCCACCACGCCCGGCTAATTTTTTGTATTTTTAGTAGAGACGGGGTTTCACGGTGTTAGCCAGGATGGTTTCCATCTCCCGACCTTGTGATCTGCTCGCCTCAGCCTCCCAAAGTGGTGGGATTACAGGTGTGAGCCACTGCGCCCGACGATATACTTATTAACAGTAATTGATTTTAGAATATCAAACCAACCTTACTGTTGTGGGTTGAACTGTCCTCCAAAAAATTAAAAAAAAGAAAAAAGAAAAAAGCTGTGTTAGAGTCCTAATTGCCAATACCTCAGAATGTGATCTTAATTAGAAATAGCGTCTTTACAGAGATAATCAAGTTAAAATGAGGTGATTAGGATGGGCCCTATTCTAATATGAATGATGTACTTATACAAAGTGGAAAATTTGAACGCAAAGACAGACAAGCATGCAGGGAGAATGCTTTGTGCAGACAGGAGTTAGGCTGCCACAAGGCAAGGAACTACTTCAGAAGCTAGAAGCCTGGAACTGACCCTTCCTTAGTGCCCCCAGAGGGAGCATGGCCCTGCCAGCACCTTGATCTCTAGCCTCCAGGACTGTGAAACGTGTGGTGCAAGCCGCTCAATGTGCCATACTTTATTATGGTAGCCAGAGAAAACGAATCCACTTATATTCTCAAGAAAATCTCACTTGGTCATCATGTGCTATTGTTTTTATATGATTTCACTACATTTGCTAATATTGAGGGTTTTAAAAAAATCTGGGTTCATGAGAGATACTGATATATAGTTTTCTGGGTTTTTATCCATTTTCTTTTTTTTTTTTTCTTTGGAGCAGGGTCTCATTCTGTCACCCAGGCTGGAGTGCAGTGGTGTGATCTCAGCCCACTGCAACCTCCACCTTCCAGGCCTGAGTAATCCTCCCACCCTAGCCTCCCTAAGTAGCTGGGACTACAGGCATGTGCCACCACGCCCAGCTAACTATTTTGTATTTTTAGTGGAGACAGGGTTTCACCATGTTGCCCAGGCTGATCTTGAACTCTTGGGTTCAAGTGATCCCCCTGCCTCAGCCTCCCAAAGTGTAATCCCAAAGTACTGGGATACAGCCCTAAGCCACCATGCTCAGCCTGTATACTATTTTCTGTGGTTTTGGTGTCAGTAATTCCAGCCTTATAAAATGACGTAGGAAATGTTTTCTTCTATTTTCTGGAAGAGATTATATAGCCTTGGCATTGCTTCTTCCTTAAACGTTTGGTAAAATGAAACAATGAAACCATCTGGAATGGGAAGTTTCTTTTTTGAAAGGTTTTAAACTACGAATTCAATTTCTTTGACAGATATAGAGCTTTTTCAGCTATTTCATCATGAGTGAGTTTGACAGTGTGTGTTTTTTGAGAAATGGATCTATTCTAAGTTGTCAGGTTTGTACGCATAAAGTTGTTTATAATATTCATTTATTATCCTCTTAATGTCTGAAGATTATGTAGGAATAGCCCCTCTTTCATTCCTGATATTGATAATTTGTGTCCTTTCTCTATTTTTCTTTTTTAGTCATGATAAAGGTTTATCAAATTTATTGATCTTTTCAAAGGACCTGCTTTTGTCTTACTTTGATTTTCTTTATTGTTTTCTGTTTCAATTTAATTGTTTTCTGCTCTGATACTTACCATTGCCTGCTTTATGTTTATTTTGTTATTTTTTTCTCATTTCTTAAGGTGAAAACTTAGATTATTGATTGAAGACCTTTCTTCTCTTCCAGTATAAGCATTTTTTGGTTTTTACATTATTTTAATTTTAATTAACAAATAATAATTGTACATATTCATGAAGTACATGGTGATCTTTTGATACGTATAATAGATGGTGATTAGATCTGGATAACTAGCATATTCATAATCTCAAACATTTATCATTTCCTTGTGTTGGGGGCATTCAATATCCTCTCTTCTAGCTATTTGGTATATATATATATATATATTTTTTTTTTTTTTTTTCTGAGATAGAGTCTTGCTCTGTTGCCCAGGCTGGAGTGCAGTGGCACAATCTGGGCTCACTGCAACCTCCACCTCCTGGCCTCAAGCAGTCCTTCCAACTCAGCCTCCCTAGTAGCTGGGACTACAGGCACTCACCACCACGCCTGGCTAATTCTTCTATTTTTTGTAAAGACAAGGTTTCGCCATGTTGCCTAGGCTGTCAAACTCCTGAGTTCAAGTGATCTACCTGCCTCAGCCTCCCAAAGTGCTGGGATGACAGGCATGAGCTACCATGGCCAGCCATATTAATGTTATTAAGTACCTATAGTAATCCTACAGTGCTATAGAACAGTAAAACTTATTCCTCCTGTCTAGCTGGAATTTTGTATCCTTCAACAAATCTCTCCCTCTCCTTCCTTTCCCCATTCCCAGCCTCTAATATCTTCTGTTCTACTTTTTACTTCTATGACGTCAACCTTTTTTAGCCTCCACTTATGAGTGAGAACGTGTGGTGAGAACTTTGTGTTCTTGGTTCATTTCACTCAACATAATGTCATCCAGTTTCATCCATGTTGCCACAAATGACAAGATCTCGTTCTTTTTATGGCTGAATAATATTCTACAGTGTATATATGCCACATTTTCTCCATCCATTCATCTGTTGATTCCATATCTAGGGTATTGTGAATAGTGCTGCAATAAATATAGAAGTATAGCTATCTCTTTAATATACTGATTTCCTTTCTTTTGGGTATACCCAGCAGTGGAATTGCTAGATCATGTGGTATTCTTTTTTTTTTTTTTGAGACGGAGTCTCGCTCTGTCGCCCAGGCTGGAGTGCAGTGGCCCCATCTCAGCTCACTGCAAGCTCTGCCTCCCGGGTTTACGCCATTCTCCTGCCTCAGCCTCCAGAGTAGCTGGGACTACAGGCGCCCGCCACCTCACCCGGCTAGATTTTGTATTTTCAGTAGAGACGGGGTTTCACCGTGTTAGCTGGGATGGTCTCGATCTCCTGACCTCGTGATCCGCCCGTCTCGGCCTCCCAAAGTGCTGGGATTACAGGCTTGACCCACCGCGCCCGGCCGATCATGTGGTATTCTATATGTAGTGTCTTGAAGGACCTTCCATATTGTTCTCCATAGTGGCTATACAAGTTTACATTCACCACCCACAGTGTATAAGAGTTTCCTTTTCTCCACATCCTCACCAGCATTTATTTTTTTTTCCTTTTTGATAATAGCTGTTCTAACCGTACTGAGATGATGCCTCATTATAATTTTGATTTGCATTTCCCTGATGATTACTGATGTTGAGCATTTTTTCGTGTATTTCTCACCCGTTTGTATGTCTTCTTTTGAGAAGTGTCTATTCAGATCATCTGCCCATTTTGAAACTGGATCGTCGGCTTTTTTGCTTTTGAGGTGTTTCAATTCATTGTGTATTCTAGATATTAATTCCCTTTTGGATTAATAGTTTGCAAATATTTTCTCCCACTCTGCAGGTTATCTTTTCACTCTATTGATTGTTTCTTTTGCTGTGAAGAAGCTTTTGAGTTTTATATAATCCCATTTGTTTATTTTTACTTTCGTTGCCTATGTTTTTGAGGTCTTATTCATAAAATATTTCCCCACACCAATGTCCTGAAGCATTTCCCTTATATTTTCTCCTAGTTTTGTCATTTCAGGTCTTATATTTTGATATTTTTAATCCATTTTGAGTTTTCTTTTAATCGGGTGAGAGGTTGGGATCTAGTTTCATTCTTTTGCATATGGATGGATATTCAGTTTTACCAACACCATTTACTGAAGAGACTGTCCTCTCCCCAGTGAATGGTCTTGGCACCTTGTCAAAAATTAGTTGGCTGTAGATATGTGAATTAATTTCTGGGTTCTCTATACTATTTCATTGGTATATGTGTCTGTTTATATGTCAGTACCATGCTGTTTTTGGTTATTACTGTTTTGTAGTATATTTTGTGGTCTGATAATGTGATAACCTCCAGCATTGTTCCTTTTGCTCACGACAGCTTTGGCTATCTGGGGGTCTTTTCTGGTTCCAAACAAATTTTAGGATTTTTTTTTTTCTGTGAAGAATGTCACTGATATTTTGATAAGGAATGCATTGAATCTGTAGATTGCTTTGGGTAGTGTTAGCATTTTAACAATATTAATTTTTCTGCTCCATAAGCATGGACTGCCTTTACATTTGTTTGTATCCTCTTCACTTTCTTTCGTCAATGTTTTGTAGTTTTCCTCATAGAGGTCTCTTACGTTATAGAGGTCTTTTACCTTATAGAGGTATTTTACCTCTTTTTTTTTTTCTTGAGATGGAGTCTCACTCTGTCACCCAAGCTGGAGTGCGGTGGTGTGATCTCAGCTCACTGCAACCTCCGCCTCCCAGGTTCAAGTGATTCTCCTTCCTCAGCCTCTTAAGTAGCTGAGATTACAGGCACCCACCACCATACCCGACTAATTTTTTGTATTTTTAGTAAAGACAGGGTTTCACCATCTTGGCCAGGCTGGTCTTGAGCTCCTGACCTCATGATCCACCCACCTCAGCCTCCCAAACTGCTGGGATTACAGGTGTGAGCCACCATGTCCAGCCAAGGTATTTTTTTTTAGTAGCTATTATAAATGTGTTTGCTTTCTTGATTTCTTTTTCAGCTAGTTCATTGTTCATGTATAGAAATACTACTGATTTTTTAATATGTTAATTTTGTATCTTGCAACTTTACCAAATTTGTTTATCAGTTCTAAGAGTTTTTTGGCAGAGTCTGGGTTTTTCTATATATAAAATCATGTCATCTGCAGATGCAAACAATTTGACTTTCTCCTTTCCAATTTGGATGTCCTTTCTTTCTTTCTCTTGCCTAATTGCCCTGGCAAGGACTTCCAGTACTGTGTTGAATAAGAGTGATGAGAGTGGGCATCCTTGTCTTGTTCCACTTCTTAGGGGAAAAGCTGAAAGTTTTTGTCCTTTTTATTAAAATGTTACCTGTGGGTTTGTCATACAAATCCTGTTTCATGTTGAGATACTTTTCTTCTATACCTAATTTATCAGAACTTTTATCATGAAGAGATGTTCAATTTTATCCAAAGCTTTTTCTGCATCTATTGAGATGATCATATGCTTTTTGTCTGTCATTCCATTGATGTGATGTATGACATTTATTGATTTGTGTATGTTGAACCATCCTTGCATTTCTGGGATAAATCCCACTTGATCATGGTGCATTATTTTTCTGATGTGCTGTAACATTTGGTTTGCTTCTATTTTGTTGAGGATTTTTGTGTCCGCTCATCACTGATATTGGCTGGTAATTTTTTGTTGTTATTGTATCATCTGGTTTAATATCAGAGTTATACCAGCCACATAGAATGAGTTAGGAAGAGTTACTTCTTATTTAATTTTTTGAAATAGTTTGAAAGGAAGAATTAGTATTAATTCTTCTTTAAGGGTTTGGTAGAATTCAGCAGTAAAGCCATCCAGTCCTGGACTTTTCCTTGTTGGAAGACTTTTTATTACTGATTCAATCTTGCTATTTGTTATTGGTCTGTTCAGGTTTTCTGTATTTCTTCTTGGTTCAATGTTGGTAGGTTTTATGTGTCCAGGAATTTTTTCCATTTCCTCTAGGTTTTTGAAGTTATTGGCATGTAGTTGTCCATAGTAGTCTCTAATGATTCTATTTCTGTGGTATCCATGTGGTGTCTTCATTTCTGATTTTACTTATGTGGGTCTTCTCTCATTTTTTCTTAGTCTAGCTACTGGTTTGTCAACTTTGCTTATCTTTTTAAGAAACCAAGGTTTTGTTTCATAGATCTTTTGTATCTTTTTCATCTCAATTTTATTTCTATCTGCTCTGATCTTTATTATTTCTTGTCTTCTACTAATTTGTGGTTTGGTTTGTTCAAGCTTTTCTAGTTCCTTGAGGTGCATTGTTAGGTTGTTTACTTGAAATCTTTCTAGTTTTTTGGTGTAGGCATTTATTGCTATAAACATGATTCTGAATACTGCTTTTGCTATGTTCCATAAGTTTTGGTATGTTGTATTTCTATTTTCATTTCCAGTGTAAACATTCAATGCTCTAAATTTCTCTTTAAGCACAGCTTTAGTTTTATCCCACAAATTTTGACATACTTTCCTTTTCATTACCGATTTCAGACTTTCCTCTTTTTAAATTAACATTTTATTTAACATTTAGTGCTATAAACTTCCCTCTCAGCACTCATATAGATTTGTTCCACAGTTCTTGACACAATATGTTTTTATTTCATTCAGTTAAGTGCATATTTCCTTTCTCTTGAGACTTTTTCTTTGACCTATAGATTATTTTAAGTGGGCTGTTTAACTTTCAAGTGTTTGGAGATTCTTTTGTTATATTTCTATCACTGACTGGTAGTTTCAGTCCCTTATTGTCAAGAATATACTTTATATGATCCAGTTCTTTTAAACTTACTAAGGTTTGTTTTATGACCTAAGTTATGGTCTATCATGATGATTGTTCAATTCACTTGCATTGAAAGAATGTATACTCTGATATTGTTTAGTGGAGCAATCTAGAAATCTTGGTTATATCCCTTTAGCTTATGTTGTTTAGTTCTATATTCTTGCATTTTACCTATTAATTCTGTCAATAACTGAAAAAGGAGTGTTGAAGTTCCAACTATAATTGTGGATTTATCTACTTCTTTCAGTTCTGTTAGTTTTTTTGTTTCACATATATACATATGAAGCAATATATGCATTATATATGAAGCATATATGTATTATATATGTTTATTATATGTTTATATTATATACATATATACACATATATGTACATACACATACATATGTATCTATTATATACATATATACACATATATGTATATACACATACATAGGCCTATATTATATACCTATATACACATATATGTATATATTGTATACATATATACACATTTATGTGTATATGTACATGTGTATATATTATATACATACATGTGTGTATATACACATACATATGTATATATTATATACATATACACATGCATATACACATATATACATATATACATGTGTATACACATGTATGTATATATTATATACATATGTACACGTATATATCTATGCACACACATATATTATAACATATATACATATGTATGTATAATATATACATATATTATATATATACAGATATGTTATATATATATTATTTTTTGAGACAGTCTCACTCTGTCACCCAGGCTGGAGTGTTGTGGTGAGATCTCAGCTCACCGCAACCTCCACCTCCTGGGTTCAAGCAATTCTCATGCCTCAGCCTCCTGGGTAGCTGGGATTACAGGTGTACGCCACCACGCCCATCTAATTTTTATATTTTTGGTAGAGATGGGATTTCACCATGTTGGCCACAATGGTCTTGAATTCCTGACCTCAGGTGGCCTTGGCTTCCCAAAGTGCTGGAATTATAGGCATGAGCCACCACACCCTGCCTGCTTCTTGTATTTTGAAGCTTTGTTGTTAAGGGCATTTATATTTAGGATTGATATGTCTTCTTGGTGAATTGACACTCTTATCATTATGTAATGTCCCTCTTTATACCTTGTAATATGCTTTGCTTTGAGGTCTACTTTGTCTGGTATTAGTATAACTATTCCATCTTTCTTTTGATTAGCATTTGCATGAAACACCTTTTCTCATCATTTTTACTTTTAACATACCTATATTACTATATATACCTATATTACTTATTTGAATTTAAGTTATGGTAGGCTGCATTTAGTTGGGTCATTTTAAAAATTCATTCTGAGTGGGGCCCAGTGGCTCATGCCTGTAATTCCAGCACTCTGGGAGGCTGAGGCGGCTGATCACTTGAGGTCAGGAGTTCAAGACCAGCCTGGGGAACACGGTGAAACCCCGTCTCCACCAAAAAATACAAAAATTAGCCAGGCATGGTATCAGGTGCCTGTTATCCCTGGCGATCAGGAGGCTGAGGCAAGAGAATTGCATGAACCCAGGAGGCGGAGGTTGCAGTGAGCCAAGATCATGCCACCGTACTCCAGCCTGGTCAACAGAGCGAGACTCCATTTAAAAAAAAAAAAAAATTATTCTGATAATTTCCACCTGTTTCATGTGTTTATTTGAATCATTTTTATTTAATGTAATTATTGATATGTTTGGGGTTAAATCTACCATTTTATTTGTTTTCTGTTTGTTTCCTCTTTTTCCATTATACTCTCTCTCCCTTTTCTGCCTTCTTTTTGGTTATTTGCAACATTTTCAATATTCTATTTTAATATACATACTGTAATTTTTTTAATCTAAACTTCTCTCTTTTTTGTGGTTATGCTAGGGGTACATACATATCTCTTCATAGTCTACTTAGAATCACTATTTTACCCTTTAAGTGAAATGTAGAAGACTTGCCACCACATAAGCCACTTTCCCTCTCTGCTTTATACTGTAGTTGTTTTATGTGTTAGAACTACATACATTGAAAAATCCCATTAAATAATGTTACAATTTTTGCTTTTAATCATCAAACATATTTTAAAGAACTCAAGAAGAGAACAGTCTATTATATTTACTCAGTTTTACCATTTCTATTGCTCTTTTTCCATTCCAGATGATCCAAGTTTCCTTCTGGTATAATTTCCCCTCCATCTGAAGAATTTCCTTTAGCAATTATTTTATACCAAGTCTGCTAGCAATAAAGTCTCTATTTTCCTTTATCTGACAATATCTTTTTTTCATCTTCATTCCTGAATAATATTTTCATTGAATATAGAATCTAGGGTTGATGGCTCTTTTCTTTTAGCACTGTATGGCATTGCTTTCATGTGTTCCACTATCTGCACCATTTTCCCAGTACTTTCTGGTTCCCTGGAGCTCCCCCTTTCAGTCATCTGTCCCCTACTGGAAGGGCAGAAAGAGAAAAAAAGCAAAAGACCTCTGCCACATCCCCTTGGGACCACAGCTACTCTAATTTGAAGGGAAGATTCCCTTCCCTGAGAGTTTTAGTGTGTATGGGCCCCGGCTACCACTGCTGTTGCTGCCAGAAAACCCTTTTCCTACTCCTCAAGCCTGAACTAGAGAGCTTTTCCTGGAACTCTCTCCATTCGCTCCAATGCTCTCCTTCTGGGTTTTGCACTACCCTGAGTCCAAATCAGGGTATAGTGGAGGAGAGGGAAAAAGTAAATTCACAGCAGGTTCAGTGGTATTTTGCATTCTTTCACAATCTGCCTACTACTGTTTACTTATCAGATATCTGTTCTGTGCCTTGTGACCAGGTTCTATGGCTACATCTGCTAGGAGAGGCAGGGTGAAAGCCCTTACTCTATCTTACCTGGAAGGAGAACTCCCCATATTCACTTTTTTTTTTTTTTTACTTCCAAACTAATTGTATAAGGCCAACATTACCCTCATACCAAAACCAGACAAAGACACAGTGAAGAAAGAAAACTGTAAGCCAATAACTAATAAATATCAATGCAAAAATAACAAAATACTAGCAAACTGAATTCAACAACACGTTAGAATGGTCATTCCTTATGATCAGGTGGGATACTTCCCTGGGATGCAAAGATAGTTCAACATATGCAAGTTAATAAACATGATGTATCACATTAGTAGAATCAAGGGCATCAACCATATGATCATTTAAATAGATGTCAAAAAAGCATTCGTTAAAATTCAACATCCTTTCATGATTAAAAAAAAAAAAAGCTCAACAAACTGCATGTAGAAGGAGCATACCTCAAAACAATCAAAGCAATATAGGACAGACCCACAGCTAGCATCATACTGAGTGGGAGAACACTGAAAGCCTTTCCTCCAAGATCTGGAACAAGACAAGGATACCCCTTTCACTACTTTTAGTTCAACAGAATACTGGAAGTCCAAGCTAGAGCAAGTAGGCAAGAGAAAGAAAGGGCATCCAAATTGGAAAGAAAGAAATCATTGTTCTTGTTTTCAGACAATATGATCTTATATTTAACACAAAAAACCTAAAGACTCTGCAAAAAAAATGTAGAACTGATAAATGAATTCAGTCAAGTTACAGGACACAAAATCACCGTACAAAAATCATTTCTATATGCCAACATTAAACAATCTTTAAAAAATCTCATTTACAATAACTAGAAATAAAGGAATTTTTACTTAACCAAAGAACTGAAAGATCTCTACAATGAAAACTATAAAACGCTGATGATAGAAAGTGAAGAGGACATAAACAAATGGAAAGGCTACCCATGCTCATGGATTGGAAGAATTAATATTGTTTAAATACCCATACTACCCAAAGTGATCTATAGAATCAATGCAATCCCTATTAAAATGTCAATGAAATTCTTCACAGAAATAGAAAAACAACCCTAAAATGTAGATGGAACCACAAAAGACCCAGAATAGACAAATCAATCCTGAGCAAAAAGAGCAAAGCTGAAGTCATCACATCACCTGACTTCAAAATATGCTACAAAGCAGCAGTAACTAAAATAACATGATACTGGCATGAAAACAGACACATAGACCAATGGAACAGAATAGAAAACTCAGAAATAAATCTACATTGGCCAGGCGCAGTGGCTCACGCCTGTAATCCCAACACTTTGGGAGGCCAAGACGGGCGGATCACGAGGTCAGGAGATCAACGGTGAAACCCCGTCTCTACTAAAAATACAAAAAATTAGCCGGACGTGTTGACGGGCGCCTGTAGTCCCAGCTACTGGGAGGCTCAGTGAGCCGAGATCGCGCCACTGCACTCCAGCCTGGGTGAAAGAGCGAGATTCCGTCTCAAAAAAAAGAAAGAAAGAAAGAAAGAAAGAAATCCACATTTACAGCCAACTAATTTTCAACAAAGGTGCTGAGAATATACAATGGAGAAAGGACCCCTCTTCAATGAATGGTGCTGGGAAAACTGAATATCCATATGCGGAAGAATGAAAGTAGACCCCTATCTCTCACTATATACAAAAATCAAATCAAAGTGGATTAAACACTTAAATCTAAGACTTCAAACTATGAAACTACTAGAAGAAAACATAGGAGAGATGCTCCAGGACATTGGTCTGGGCAAATATTTGAGTAAGAAGTCAAAAGGACAGGCAACCAAAGCAAAAATTGACAAATGTGATTATATCAAGCTAAAAAGCTTCTCCACAGCAAAGAAACAATCAACATCATGAAGAGACAACCTACAGAATGGGAGAAAATATTTGCGAACTATTCATCCAACAGGGATTAATAACCAGAATATGTAAAGAACTCAAGCAACTCAATAGCAAAAAAAAAAAAAAAAAAAAAAAAAAAAAAAAACAAAAAAAAAAAAAAAAAAAAAAAAAAAAAAAAAAAAAAATCAAATTTTAAAATGGACGAAAGATCTGAATAGACACTTCTCAAAAAAATACATACAAGTGGCCAATAGGTATATGAAAAAATACTAAACATCACTAATCATCAGGGAAATGCAAATCAAAACCGCAATGAAATATCATTTCACCCGTTAAAATGGCTATTATCAAAAAGACAGAAAATAACAGATGGTGATGAGAATGTAAATTAGTACAGCCACTATGGATAACAGTTTGGAGGTTCCTCAAAAAACTACGAATAGAACTACCATATGATCCAGCAATCCCATTGCTAGGTACATATTCAAAAGAAAAAAAATCAGTGTATCAAAGAGATCTCTGCACTTCCATGTTTATTGCAGCACTATTCACAATAGCCAAGATACAGATCAACCTACGTGTTCATGAATGGATGAATGGATGAGGAAAATGTAGTGTATATATACATAATGGAATATTATTCAGCCATAGAAAATGAGTTAAATCCTATAATTTGCAACAACATCGATGGAACTGGAAGATATTATATTAAGTGAAATAAACCTAGTACAGAAAGACAAATATCACATATTCTTACTCATATATGAGAGCTAAAAGAATTAGTCATGTGGAGGTATTGAATAGAAGGATGATTACAAGAAGCTGGGAAGGTAGTGGGGAAAGGAGGATGAAGAGGACAAAATACAGTTAAATACAAAAAACTTGGCACAAAAATAGTTAAATAGAAAGAATAATATCTAGTGTTTGGTAGCACAATAGGAAAACTAGAGTTAATAATTTCTTGTACACTTCAAAATAACTAGAAGTAAAGATCTGGAATGTTTCCAACACAAAAAAAATGATGAATGCTTGAGGCGATGGATATCTTACTCATATTTGATCATTACACATTGTATTCTTATATTAAATATCACATGTATCCCATAAATACGTACAACTACTATATATCCATAAAAATTAGAAACAAATTCAAAAAAGAATGAAAAATAAAATTTTATTGAAGTTAAATTAATATAACATAAAACTATCCACTTTAAAGCTAACAATTCTTTGGCATTTTGTACATTAACAATGTTGTACAATCACCCCCTCTATCTAGTACCAAAACATTTTCATCACCCCAAAATAGAACCCATTAAACAATTACTCTTCATTCCCACCTCCCCTCAACTGCTAGCAACCATGGATTTACCTATCCTGGATATTTCATGTAAATGGAATTATATAATTTTTATCTGTCTTCTTTTACTTAGCGTTAATGTTTTTGAGGTTCATCCACCTTACAACATGTATCAATACTTTATTCCTTTTCTTGATTGAATAATAGTCTATTGTATGCATATGCCACAATTTATTTATCTGTTCATCCATTGATAGACATTTGAGTTGTTTCCATATTTTGGTTGTGGTGAATAATGCTGCTATGAACAATTGTCTTACAAGTATTTGTTTGAGTACCTGTTCTCAGTTCTTCAGAGTATATAGCTAGGAATGGAATTACTGGAACATATGGTAATTCTATGTTTAACTTTTTGAGGAACTATCAAACTGTTATCCCCACATCATTTTATTTTATTTATTGATTGATTGATATGGAGTCTCACTCTGTCTCCCAGAGTGGAGTGGAGTGGCATGATCTCGGCTCACTGCAACCTCTGCCTCCCATGTTCAAACAGTTCTCCTGTCTCAGCCTCCTGAGTAGCTGGAACTACAGGCATGTGCCACCACAACTGGCTAATTCTTGTATTTTTAGTAGAGATGGGTTTTTGCCATGTTTGTCAGGCTGTTCTTGAACTCCTGACCTAAAGTGATCTGTCCGCCTCGGCCTCCCAAAGTGCTGGGATTACAGGCGTGAGCCACTGCGCCCAGCCTTCCCCCACATCATTTTTAACACAGTTGTGGTCTTATATATTTTGTTATTTATGAACATCATAACATAAAAATAACCCCTTCATATTAAAGACTCTGAGTTAACATAACTTTTGTGGTTGTATACTATTCTACTGAATATATTCTATAATTTAGTTAACATTCCAATATTTTAGTCACTTTAGTGTTTTCTTATTCTATTTGTTTCTTATTGCTACATTAAGTAACACTGGCAAGCCTTTATGCTTACATTCTTAATTCAATTTAAATTATCTCAAGGGAAAGTTCCAAAAAGTAGAATCACTCATTTAAATAACATAGATATTTTCTAAGTTCTCATTACATGTTACCAAACTGCTTTCCAAAGTGTTCTACCAAATTGCACCTTCACTGGCAGTGCACGAAGGCCTTTGTTTTAACGTATACTTTCTATCCCTGGATGATGGTATTACTTTTTAAAAATCTTTGCCAATTTTGTGGAAAAAAATTGTGCTTCATTTAATTTCTAATGCTGTGATTATAATGAACTTAAACTGTTTTCATATGTTTACTATTCACATTTCTTGATTTGTGAATTGTCTCTTCACATCACTGCCCATTTATATATCAAGATCTGTATCCAGAATGCTTCTGCTCGCAAATAATAGAAAATCTAACCATGACTTTAACAAATTGGGGTACATTTTCTGACATAACAATACATCTGGAAGTAGGCAGCTGCTAGCTGGTTTAGTGGTTTAAGGATGTCAGGATGGTGTCTTTGTAACGCAGAATGGCTGCAACTGCTCCAGACATCACATTCATATTCAAGGCAGAAAGGAAAAAGAAAGAGTGGAAACAACTGCTTCTTTTGGATATATATCCAAGAAAAGAGTCCTTTTTATCATGGAAGCAAAGGCCTTCTCTGATGCCTTCGAGTGGATTTCTACTTTATATTTCCTTGACCAGAACCATGTCATATGGCCATCCTTAGCTGCAAGGAAATTAAGAAAGCAAGAAATGGGATTGAAATATTAGAGTTTGACCAATGATGATCCATCCCCTGTTACTGAACACTCTGATGTTGACAACAAAATCAGAAAGGAGGGGAGTTGAGGGAAATGCATTCTAGAAGGCAGTCAACACTGTTTAACATGGCTTGGTGTGGTTTCAGTCTTACTGATTTATATATTTCACTAGACATTGAAGAAACTGACTTTTGTCCCATGTATTTCCCAGGTTTCAATTTGCAGGTAACTTCTCTTTATCTGAAAATAGATTTTTTTCTCAGTTTTATGTAACCAAATTTACCTCTTCTCTTTTAAATTTCCTTTTTTTTTTTTTTTTTTTTTTTGAGACTGTCTTGCTCTGTCACCCAGGCTGCAGTGCAGTGGTTCAGTGTGCCCTGTAACTCCTAGACTCGAATGATCTCCCACCTCAACCTCCTGAGTAGCTAGGACTATGAACGTGCACCACGACACCCAGCTAATTTTTTAAAAATCTTTTTGTAAAGACAGGGTCTCATTATGCTGCCTACATTGGTCTCTAACCCCTGGTCTCAAGTGATCCTCCTGCCTCACCTTTTGTTTTTAAGATGAGAATACTCTTCTCATCTAGAGATTAGAGTAATATTCACTTCTAGTCTTAATTTTTAATGTAATTTTTAAATTTACCTGACATATATTTTGTCTATAAGGTAGGATTATATAAATTTATTTTTTCCAAATAGTTGGCAAATTGTCATAGTACCATTGATTTCCATCTCCTTCTGAGGCCCTTGATAATTCCCTTTAGGGAAAAGACTGTAGCAACCAAATAACAACCACAAATAGTTGATGAAGTGAAATGCTATAGCACCAGGTTGTGTAAAATCTAAGAAGGAAATAATATGGGGAAAACACAGCT